>NW_028261387.1:54737492-54839992 GCF_051295495.1 Thamnophis sirtalis
TGCTCTACTGGCAAGATGTTATTTGTTTCCAAATAATCCATCATGTTATCTGCAATAATGCCTGTGAGTAATTTGAAGGTTGTTGGCAAGCATGTTATTGGTCTATAGTTTTCAGGTGTTGTTCCTTTAGTTGCATCTTTCTGAATCAAGTATGTTTTTCCAGTTGTCAACCATTCATCAATTTGGCCCTTTTGTAAAATTTCATTCAGTTGCCTGGCTAATATTGCATGTAAACTGGTCAGATATTTGAGCCAGAAACCATGTAATTGGTCCTTTCCAGGTGATGTCCAATTCTTTACCTTTTTAACTCAATTTTTGATCATCTCAGTTGTTATTTCTAATACTTGCATTTGTTTGTTGCCAATGCTTTTCTCAAAGTCATGTATCCACTTTGCTTCCTTGTTGTAGTCCTTTGCATTTTCCCACAATTCTTTCCAGAATTCAACTGTGGCCTGCTTTTCTGGTTTTTCACTTTTGGTGTCACGATTCACATTAAGACTTTGATAAAAACGCCGTTGGTCTGATCGAAATTGCTGATTTTGTTTATATTGGATGATTCGTGCCTCATATCTTTCAATTTTTCTAGCTGTTGCTGTTATCTGCTGTTTTACAATCTCTACAGCTTCATTATTCATTATTCATTATTATTCATTATTATTATTATTATTATTATTATTATTATTATTATTATTATTATTATTATTAACAGAATATTGTAAGGAAGTTAAGAATGAAAAGTGTTCAATAGGGTATAAACCTATATTATCCAAATTAGGAACTTAGTCTTTACATTGTGCTTTGACTTTAGCAAAAAAAAGAAGGTGATTAGTCATGGAAGGAAGTTTATACATTAGAAATTGGCTTAATGGCATTTTTTAATACTTGACCTTTGAATTAGCTTTATGTCAAAGGAGAGGCAAATTTGAAGAATATAACTTTGTGCAGCCTAGACTCAGGTTATTGTTTAACAATTTAAAAATAATTTATATTACAAAAAATTAATAATAAAAGTTTGAAATTATAGAAGAGCAATGGAATTTTGAAAGTTGAACAGTTGCAGGTTTTGTTTTCTGTTTAAAGGTTTTTAGTTAGCTTAGTTTGTTTTCTTTTTAAGCATGTTGTTTAATTTGTCATAGTTCTATATTACGCATATATAATTGTAATAACACAAGACCTTTCAGAAGAATTTAGCTTTTATATACACAGAGAATGTTTAAAAGATTTTGACTCAGTAGAACACCTGGCTCTTTTTCCAATCCATGCAGTTGCTTCATAAACTACTTTAGACCGTTTTCACATGTAAGTGCATGAACAGCCACTGAAATGAACAGATATGCATAAGCTGGGAATAGCTTATCAAGCAACTCTGCCTGGCAAAACAAATGATACAATACAATCAAAATGGAGAAATATAAAACTTGAATAATAGAATTTCCTAGACTTCTGTGTTTATTTTTTTGTAAGAAACATGATAATAACTCCATATCACTCTTTTAGGAAGAAATTGTCCTACTCCACACATAGAAAATGGCAACATAGAATCTGGAGATGGCTTCTTGCTCGGAGATCAAATAACCCTTTCTTGCAATCATGGGTAAGTTAGAAAACATTTGTTGAAGTAACTTGTAAATATTGATAATTAAAAATCTCAATTGTCAACTAGATGTTATAACTATTTGTATTTCTTTGTTAAGATACAAACCTTGCAAAAGTAACTTAAAATTAAAACAGTTTGACTGATGAAAGTATTTAAGGCACTCTTAACATATAACTCAGTAGTATTCTGATGTAATGGTTGAAATTAGTGAAGTGGGAGTCCTTGATTCTGTTGCTGAAAATAGCTATTTGGTAAAGGAATAGAGAGACAATAATTATTGTAAAACCAAAAAGAACAGGTGCACATCACTGGCTCAAACAAGTGAAAGGAATAAGGTCCAATTTTAAGTTTTGAAACTGGGATAGATAGAGAAGTTTTCTACTGTGCTGGCATCTTCAGACGTTCTTTATATATGTGACTTCCTAAATCTCAGTATCTGATTGTGGAATAGGGAGAGAGAGCAGAACTAGAGTGGCCAGGGTGGTGGTGGTGGGGGTATGAAGTGATACTGACTTGAAGATTAGCATTTCTTGAATACAACAGCTATCAAGTTCTCATGATATGCTTCTAGAGATTCTTACTAGGCAAATATGGACCAGCGTATTATAATGATTGGTGTCTTACATTTCAATACATCATAATATAATTGGTTTTGATTGGAATCATCATGTTGTGTGATTCCAGCCTGTTATGGCTTATTTTAGACATTGAAATTGAATGCTCCATGGTTAAATAATCTCTATAGTTTTAATAATTTATTTACTAAAAATATTTTTAGATATAGAATGAGAGGTTCTTCCACTGTACGGTGTGTTTTGAGGTTTGGAAAAGTTGACTGGGATAGAGGACTTCCACATTGCAAAAGTAAGATGATACTTTATTTAAGCTTATTAGACTTCCTTTGGTACTTTTATGTTTAATTTCCTAATAGCAAAAGTTCAGTCTGCCTAGCCTTTAGTAGAATTATTCTGCCTATTACAAATATGA
This sequence comes from Thamnophis sirtalis, assembly GCF_051295495.1. NCBI lineage: Eukaryota > Metazoa > Chordata > Lepidosauria > Squamata > Natricidae > Thamnophis > Thamnophis sirtalis. The sequence continues at coordinate 54,740,077 of NW_028261387.1, forward strand.
GAAATGCCTAAATGCATGATATCAACATAATTTATCTGTTGTACTCTTTCCTCCACTGCCTGAGCAGTACACAGCAGCACACATATTCCTAAACCAAGTGAAAATTATAAAGTAAAAATAAAAGCTGTAACATATGCAGCAACAGCTATAGCCCAAAGGATATAAATATCATTAAGTAAGTAAACACATTATTACAAGAGAATATTCTTGTAGTGCAATATTCCAATTCCTAAGACCTGCAAGAACAGCTATGTGTTCATGGTTGGGGCCATTTTAATGTCTTGAGAAAGGGGAATGCTGTTCCACAAAAGGGTGGCATCAGATCTCATTGGTGAGGCAGTTATTGGAGTGGGCATTTTTGAAGATACCCAGGTCATAAGCTGTATAGGGATGTAGATGAGGAGAACCATTAAGTTGAATAAACCCATTGAAGTGCAGCTCTCAAAGTAATGGTGTTGTATGGACAAAATGAGATGCACCCATAACTTTTTGCATTTTTGGCTAGCTATATCTTCTCAGTGATTATCAAAGACAGTCCAATGTACAGTTTGTTACAATAGCTCACCCAAAAGATTTTTAAGGTATACATGAGTGACTGTAAGAATCTCCTGTTCCAAAAGAGGTTGAAACTTAACACACAAAATGACATTGTGGAAAGGATTTACTAGCCGCAGGGTGCCATATGTTCCTTGTGGAGAGTGATCCCCAGATTATGAAATATCTTGAACTAAAAAAGACTATTGCCCCCCACCATGGAATCAGATGGCTTCCTAAGGTAGTTACTTCATCTTGCTTAGATTAAAACTTTTGACATCTTCTAACCTCCAGGCATCAGGATAGCAATATCACCTCTTGAACTCAATTTAATGTATAAAGTTATGCTCAATATGCATGCTGATAATACCTGAGCCTGCTTGAGATTCCTCCCATGGCTTTATGTAGTCCTTAAATAATACTATTGAAATCCCTTAAGCTTGATTTTCTTTTCCTGCCACCACTACTGGAACCAAAGATGCTTTTTGAAAAGACAGCTGGACTTCCTTTGTTTTTTCTTTGAAGACATTTTGCTTCTTATCCAAGAAGCTTCTTCAGTTCTGACTTAATGATGTCACTCCAAGAAAGTTCCAGACACATTTGCCCTCTGATTCAGCTGACCCTGAGGGCCTCCAATGGCCTCAATGACTCTTAGAGAGATAATGACTGACCTTCAAAATGCTAATGACAAGATGGCTGCAAGGATTATAAATCCTTCCATTCTCCATCACTCAGTCAGAATTGAAGCAGCTTCTTGGATGAGAAGTGAAATGTCTTCAAGGAAAAAACAAAGAAAGTCCAGTTGCCTTTTGAAAAAGCACTTTTGGGACAACCATGACTTGGATGACTGAGAATCTCCATAGACTACTGGAACCAATTTTAAGAATATGAGGCAGAATATCCTCAGCATAGGTAGCTGTATCCTTCCCCTCAGATCCCAATGTTCCAGGGGTGGGTTTCAATTTTTTTTACTACCTATTCTGTGGGTGTGGCCTATTTTGTGGGCATGGCTTGGTAGTCATGTGACGGTGGGTGTGGCCAACTTGTAAAATGTGGTAAAACTCACTTAACAACGCATTTGCTTAGCAACCAAAATTTTGGGCTCTATTGTGGTCATGAGTTGTCTTCCTTTCTTTCTTTCCTTCCATTTTCTTTCTTTGCCTTTCTTTCTCCTTCCTTCCTTCCTTCCTTCCTTCCTTCCTTCCTTCCTTCCTTTCTTGTCTCATTTTTCCCTTCCTCTTTCTTTCTCTTTTCTTCTTTTTCTTTCTTTTTCTGTTTCTCTTTCTCTCTCTTACTCTTACTTTTCTTTCTTTCTAAAGGGACACAGTAGGTGGACCTAACTAGATGTTATGCACCATAAAATATATGGCACCTTACAAAGCTGACCCAGCAACTGAGCAAGGGACACTTCACTGCTATGAAAAAAATATTCCACCATTTATAGGCATTATAAACATATTTATTTCCATAAGAGAAGAGAAAGATTAGCTGGCAGAAGTGGGCTGCATTGTTAATCGGTGCAGTAATAGCCGAGGTGGCGCAGTGGTTAAATGCAGCACTGCAGGCTACTTCAGCTGACTGCAGTTCTGCAGTTCGGCTGTTCAAATCTCACCGGCTCAGGGTTGACTCAGCCTTCCATCCTTCTGAGGTGGGTAAAATGAGGACCCGGATTGTTGGGGGCAATATGCTGACTCTGTAAACCACTTAGAGAGGGCTGAAAGCCCTATGAAGCGGTATATAAGTCTAACTGCTATTGCTATTGCTATTAATCTGAGGGGACAGTCAGCTTTACCTTTCCTTTTCATCCAAAGGTGGTGAAATAGTGGTTATTCTGAATTGGTGACAGAAAAGTGAGGGGCCAAAATTTTTGCCTCTTGTATCCACACAAAATAAAGGCATTATTGTGGGTGCCTTATTTGTCTGGATAAAAAGAACAGCTTGGGAGGAACAGACATTTTATCAACTCAGGTACCCTATCAGGTATAATACTGTTTGGACAGAGATAGGTAGGTAGGTAGGTAGGTAGGTAGGTAGGTAGGTAGGTAGGTAGGTAGGTAAATGGAGATATGTGATGATAGATAGGTGATAGATAGATACATAGAGATAAATTGTAAATTTAATGAATTTATATGCCGCCCAATCCCGAAGGACTCCAGGCGGCTTACATAAAAACAACTCAAAGAGTACAAAATATATAAAATAGGGAAGAAAACAGGTTAAAAAACACATCATGCTATCAGTCTTAGTGGGGCTGGACCTTCATGAGGTCAACAGCCCCAGGCCTGCTGGAATAGCCAGGTCTTAGTAGACTTACGGAAGGCCGAGAGAGTGGGCAGGGTCTGGATCTCTGGGGGTAGATCGTTCCATAGGGCCGGGGCAGCTACAGAGAAGGCCCTCCTCCGAGGAGCTGCCAGACGACATTGTCTAGTCGACGGCACCTGGAGAAGGCCCATCCTGTGTGATCTTATCGGACACTGGGAGGTATGTGGCAGAAGACGTTCTCGTAGATAGATAGATAGATAGATAGATAGATAGATAGATAGATAGATAGATAGATAGATAGATAGATAGATAGACAGACAGACAGACAGACAGACAGACAGATGAGAGAGAGAGAGAGAGAGAGAGAGAGAGAGAGGGAGAGAGAGAGAGAGAGAGATAGGAGTGAGTGAGTGAGTGAGTGAGTGAGTGAGTGAGTGAGTGAGTGAGTGAGTGAGTTCCATCTTCTGAATCCATTTTCCAGCATGGGAAATATTCTTCGAAATTTTGTACAGGGTGGACACATTCACAATCTTTAATATGTCAATATTATAGAAAACGTAGTTGTTATAGTCCATCATCTTATATCCAGAAAGGCTCCTGAGATCAATTATATTCCCCCAAAGAATTTATCCTTCCTTCCTCCCTCTCCCTCCCTTTCCCTCTCTCTCTGTCTCTGTCTCTCTCTCTCTCATGCACACACTCACCTGGTATGGGCACATAGACGGCATCGGTGGCGGTAGAGCTTGCTTTAGCTCTCCGCCATCGTGGAACTGTGCAGCCCTGGGGAGTTCTCCTGCGTGGATGCACCTGACAGCAGCTGTTGCAACAGCTGCAGCAGAGCACACCCTGCCTTCAGGAGCCCGATACCCCAGCCAAATCAACAGCACTGGGCATTTCATTGAAGAATTTGGAAACCACCCTATGCTGGCTTTTCCTAATTTGTACGATCTCTGGCTTAAGTACAGGAGCAAATATTTATTAGTTGTTACAAAGGATCCAGGAATCTTTCTAGATAATCAGTTGATTATTAGGCCTGTAATATTAGGATAAATTAGCATAATCTGGACTGACAAACCATCAGTTTATGGCTCTTCTATTATGCCCTTCACCTGCCACCCAATGTAATTGGTGAGATCACATTTTTTATATGAAGTAATACTTTGGTTGTATTTTGCCAAGAGATGGGTAATTACTTGCAGAGGAAGAATTTATTGTTTAGTTTAGACTTATGCATGGAATAAATCCTAATGAGAAAGACTACATTGATAATAAGAACATTATGGAGAAATTCCACCCTGGAATTGGACAGTAGATACTTATTTGATATGAATATTGTCCATGGTACTGTTTTGGTTGATAGCAGGAAGTATTCCAAATATGTGCATTTATCTGATGGATTTAGGGAGTTATTTCAAGCAGCTAAACATCTAAATTATATGATAATTTAAATCAGGATATTTTGCAATTCTAGTCTAGTTGAATCTATGCTGATTTTCTTCTCCAGGTATTCCTTGTGCTATCCCACCTGTAATTGCCAATGGAATATAGAACCCAAGTCCTTCAGATGAATACTACGTTGGCTTGACAGTAACATATTTATGTGATCGTGATTACTCCCTGATTGGAGATTCAACTATTCAATGTGAAGTTGCAGAAAATGGGGTAGATGGAATATGGAATATGCTTGCACCTGAATGTAAAAGTAATGGAATTTCATATTATTTTCTTACCTTCAGGATGTAAAATTGCTTTTTTTGTTGTTTTCTATTTAAGTAAATTAAGTTTGTTCTTGCTGGAATCCTGTCTTCTAAGCATTGGGCTGCTGTGGATTACCAAGTAGGAATTATCTTGTTGAAACTAAATCCCATAGGGGAGCATTGAAAGAAACACAAACATAGTTTGAATAATTTATATTGAATATTATTATTGTGTTTAGATTTGGCAATAACCCTCTTGAGCTGGATTGGCCTTATTGTGTTATTTGTTAGGATAATAATAAAAATAATTTATGTTTTGTTTCCTTCTAATACAACAAGATAAAACATTGGGAAATATCTTATAATGTAATAAGATTATTCCCAATGCAAAAAGAACCATTTACAGTAAGCATTGAAAACAAATCTTACTTCAAACTCAAATATTTAAAAAATAGTCAGATTTCACATTAATTACTTTAAAATTACTATACAATATTATAACTAACTTTAATGGTCTTAGGTTGCTTTAGGGTCTTGTAGAGCTTAATACCATCACTTAATATTATCACCAAAAGAGTATGAGGAATAAACAGGATGAATTAGAAATTCAAGTAAATGAGGACAGATATGATATTGTTGCCATTATGGAAACTTGGTGGGATAAAACACACAAATGGAACATACAGCTAATAGGATTTAAATTATTTTTAAAAAGTAGATCAAATAAAAGGGGAGGTGGAGTTGCACAATATATAAAAGAAATAATTACCGTATTTTTCAGAGTATAAGACGCACCTTTTTTCCCCCAAAAAAGAGGGTGAAAATTTGGATGTGTCTTATATGCTGAATACAGAATTTTTGGCCTCCCAAAACCCCACGCCCTTTGCAAAAATGGTCATGTATAGCCTTTAGGGGGCTTCCAGAGTGTTTCTGGGGGCTGGGGAGGGCAAAAATGAGCAAAAAATGGTCCATTTTCTGTTCGTTTTTGCCCCCCCCTCGAGACACCAGAAGCACTCTATAAGCCTCCTAAAGGCTATGCATGATATTTTTTGACATAAAATGGGACCATTTTCACAAAAAGACCCTTTTTTCTCATTTTTGGGCCCCCACAGCCCCCAGGAGCACTCTACAAGCCTCCTAAATCAACATGCCCTTTTGCCTCCTATGCATGCCCATTTTCACGAAAAATGGGCCATTGTAAAGTACAAAAACTTTTTTTTTAATTTGCTTCTTCAAATCTTGGTGCCTCTTATACTCCGGTGCGTCTTATACTCCGAAAAATACGGTACATCTCTACAGAAATAGAGCACAACAATGATGAGAACTATCTTGAACACATTTGGGTCAATACTAAAGGTTGTGGGGAAAATGACATTGCCATAGGTCTATACTACAGGCCACCCAACCAAGCAGAGGAAGTAGATGAACTTTCAGCTAACTAAGGTATGTAGGAAGCACACCACAATAGTAGTGGGGGATTTTAATTACCCTGACATTAACTGGGAAACAAACTCTGCACCAAGTGGAAGATCTAACAGGTTCCTAACAAACCTAGCAGACAACTTTGTTTCCCAAAAAGTAGAGAAGGGAACAAGGGGATCAGCCATACTGAAATTAATTCTCACTAACAGAGAGGAAATGATAGAAGGTGTTGAAGCCACAGGAACCCTGGAGGCAAGTGACCATGCAATATTGGAATTCAACATTTTGCAAACACAAGTGGTAGAACAAAGTCCAACTGAAGTCTTTGACTTTAAGAGAGCTAATTTAAATAAACTTAGAGAGAGCTTGGGAAGGATTTCATGGATGAGAATCCTCAAGGGGAAAAGAACTCAAGAATCTTGGGAAATTTGGAAAAGCGGGATTATAAAAGCCCAGTCTACCACAATACCAATGAAGAAGAAAAATAACAGCTCCCAAAGCCATTCTTTATGGCTGCATAAAGAATTCTCTGACAAATTGAAAGACAAAAAAGATAAGTATGAAAAGTGGAAACGGGGGGACATAATTAAGGCAGAATATCAGCAAATAGCCAGAGCATGTAAAGATGAAGTGAGGAAAGCTAAGGCTCACAATGAAGAAAGGCTTGCCACAAAAGTAAAAAATAACAAAAAAAACCCTTCTTTCAACATGTTAAAAACAAGAAAAAGGTTAAGGAAACAATTGGTCCTTTGCTGGGAGAAAATGGCAAGAAGGTGACAAGCAACAGGGAGAAAGCAGAACTATTTAATTAATGTTTTGCATCTGTCTTTACACAAGGAACTGACAGATGAGATAGGCTTAAGATACAGAAGGATCTTGACAAACTTGAACATTGGGCACTATCTAATAAAATGAAATTCAATGGTGAAAAAAGTAAGGTTCTGCATTTAGGCAAGAAAAACAAAATGCACAGGTACATTATAGGTGGTACCTTGTTCAATAGTAGTAACTGTGAGAGGAATCTTGGAATCCTAGTGGACAACCATTTAAACATGAGCCAGCAATTTGCAGCAGCTGCCAAAATGTTGTAAATAAGACATATGCTCCTAAATTTTTATACTGCTTATTTGATATCTCAAATGGTTCTTTTATTTTTTCTTTTTACTTTTTTTACTTATATCCAAAGTCAAAATACAAAATCTAAAAAGGAAAATAATTAAAAAACAAGAACAAAAATGTATAGAACAAAATAGCAAACATAAGATGTACCCCCTTTTTGAATACTGATAAATATATTTCAGCAAGTCATTATTCCTCTCCCTTGCAAAAACATCTCCACATTTTATGAACTACTATATCTATATTTGAAAAATTGCTATATAATGTTAAAAAAATCACAAATATAGAAATTTATTGCCAATCAACCAATTTGACCTATTTCTATTTACTATTTTAAAAAATGGTTAACAGCTAATCCCAAAAACAAAGTTAAAATTCAAAGCGGCTTCTTATTTCCCATAAACCCATTACAGCTATTGTCTCTGATCTGGCCAGGATCAACTGACATTGATTGATTCTTACTAATAAAAACAATTCCTTCCAGTTAGTCATTTTTACTTTTATTTAAAATTATAAGTGGAATCTTTACAAACAACTGTTTCTCATTCTCTCAAAGCATAAGTATCCATTGAAAATATCTCCTTGGCCTTCGTTATCTAGTAGGTATCTTCTGCAGTAATGGATTCCTCTTATATTCACCTACCACTCGGAACCAGGAGCACCAGCGCATCTGTGATGACATCTGGGTGGGTGAGCGGAGCCCCCCGCCACCACCACTACCAGTTCGCCCAAACTGGGGCGAACCGGCAGAATACTACCTGTTCTTATGGTTACATGTAATGGCTTTATTCTGCAAGCATCATCTGCTTTTCTGAGAAGTTCATCACTCATTCTTTCTATCATCTCTGTTGTAATTAAATATTTTGGGTTAATGCCCCCTTTAGCCTCCTTTAGAAGGTCTCCAGTTTTGAAACAGAACATGTAACTACTGCTACCCATATCTCTTTCTCATTATTCTGAAAGTGAGTTTCTGGTCCAAAGTCACTCAGTGAGCTTCTGTGACTTATAGTGAACCCCTTGAACTTATTCTAAAACACTAAATTATACTGTCTATCAGTATTACAATTTTATAATCAAAATTATATATTTGGCTCAGTTATTTAAGGCTGCAGGTAATTAACTTTGTGTACATTTAATCTTCTGTGCAACATTTGCAAACAAGGTGCAGCCATAATTAGATGATCTTTTTGGCAAAACTAAAGAAATAATGGTTTCCAAGTTTAATATTTCTAATATTGGCAGCAAATCATCATTAATTCAAATGATAATGTCATTACATACATGTCCCAATTATGTACTTGTTTCCCATTATGTGATAGAATATTTGTGTAACAATAACTTAATTCATATTTTCTCATTTGCCCCCCTACTGACCACCAGGACATCTGCTTATTTGGTGCAAAGACTTTCAAAGTAAATCTTGCCTTCTTTTCCAGAAGTCAAGTGTCATAAACCAAACATCCAAAATGGGATAAGGCGAGATTGGTTTGATCGTAGGAATACATATGAGTATCAGACTATGATATCGTTCAAGTGCGATTTTGGCTACACTATGGTAGGGTCACCAAGTGTTCAATGTGATGCTAATAGTGAATGGAATCCTCCTGTTCCGCGCTATGTTAAGAGTAAGTATTTATTTTTTCTTAAACCTTTAATGAACATCAGTGCTGAATATTAAAGATGTCAACTTTAAAGTTGGGCGTCCTGGATCTGGAGAAAGCTACATTAACATTTCCCCTTCTCTTTTTGGCTAGATGTAGTCATGACTACTACCAAACCAACCAGATCTTCCCCATTTGCTCTTTCCCCTAACCCAGTGATGGCGAACCTATGACACGCGTGTCAGTGCTGACACGCGTAGCCATTTGGGGTGACACGCACAGGATTTCATGCGATTCATCCTCGGCTCCTGCACGGCCGCCGAGGATGAAAGAATCTGTGCTGGAGGAATGGGGGGGCGGGACGTGTGATCTCCCCCGCCCACATTCACTTACTGTATCGCCGCCGCCCCTTTCTGAGCGCAGGGGCTGCTGGTAAGGCGTGCATGCCGTGCGCACACACGTCATCAGCGCGGCGAGGGAGGACCCGCAGGAGAGGAGCGCGGGAACAGTGCGCGCCTCTCTCCAGTCAGGCCGGCACAGAGAGTCTACTCCTGGGACTGTCGGTTACGCCCTCGGGTCACTAGGAATATTCATAGCAGGGGCGGGCTGGAGCAGCATGTTGATGAGGACGTGGAGCTGGAAGCAGCCGACTCCACAGCCCTGGTTCACGGCACCCCAAACAAGTTCAATAATATCAAGGGCAACATACGAAATTGACTGATGAACAAAGAAGTTACTAAGCAGGTATGTTAAATAATTTGTTTTTGGTTTATTAAATACAATTATATATTGCAATTATACATTTTTGTAGTTTAAACTATAAATTGCGCAAAATTATGTTTTTGTCGAAGTGACACACAACGCGAGTTATGCTCGATTTTTTGCCGATTTTTGACACACCACGCCAAAAAGGTTGCCCATCACTGCCCTAACCCCTCAGAAGAAGGTAAGACTGAAGGTGAGTCATCACATGATTGGACTGCTAATCATAGTCCTATTTCAGGAGTCAGATGATTTGACCTTGGAGCAAAGACACGTTTTCTGCATTTTCTAACTGCTTCCATCCTTTTCTTCTTGTAGGTAAGCTAGAGAATGGCTTAAAACCATGGACTGTTATATAATTTTATATAAACACAAGAGTAACCATTAATAAAATAAAAATATTTTGATGTGGTTTAATCAGAGAGAGGGGGGGGAATTGGAATCAGAATACAAAGAAAATCTATGAAGAAAGAATGAAGGAATTGAAAAATAAAATGAAGTTATAGAATTATAGAGGTCCTTAAAAATTGAAAACAAAAGGACTATTTACGTAAATGAGTCTCATATTGTAATAGAAATTAGTAGTTTTCAACATTGGAAAGATATGGAGAATTGGCAAAAAGATGTAATCATATATAGTTTTTGCTCATTTTTCCTTTGGTTCACTTATAGGATCTGGCAAAACAATTGGAATTACTATTGGTAAGTATTGACAGGTTGAGTTACTGGTATTATATTTAATGATTGATAGAAATGGACACGGACTACTTAATTGGGGGGGGGGCATGTGCATGCATTCTGTAAGAGACATGTCATAGTTCCAAACTATAGTTCTTGAAATTGCATAAATGCTCTACTGTTATATAATTCTGAAGGCATATGCTACATAAGTATTACTATGCCAAGGATTCTCTAAATATTATACCCCCATCCTTCTAATCACTGCCATAAATCTGTTAGCTTCAGTGCTAGATGTAGACAAAGCTTAGTTTTGTCTGAAGACCTTGACTTATGAGATTTTAGCATTGACACCACACAGCTTCCCGATGGATACAAAAGAGATGCTGATTTGTGATTCAAGAGCAATTGCCTAAAACATTCATTGTGCTACTTTTTATACAATACATCTATTGTGATGCTTATAGAACAATTCATTTTACGTCAAATATTCTGCAGCTATTAATCTAAAATGCTTTGGTTTCCAGAGCTTGCTTTTCCTAACTAAGATGAATTTTCATTTATCTTACAGAATGTAACATGAGTCAGCGTTGTTTTTGCTTGTTAATTAACAAAACTAAAGGAAATTATTTTTAGAAACTTCTTTAAATGGCATATGTAAATATGAATTTAATTTTTGTGTCCTCTTGCAGAAAATCTAACGATCATCCTGCCTCTTCTGATACATACCATGTAGTTTCAAAAAAAGATGTGGTTTTAATGTTCTGAGTCCTTTGTCTGCAATGAAACTTCAGTAACCTTTCAAAAGTTCCCACTTTGAGAACGAAAATAATAGGAACAGTGAAGATTTGAGTTCAAAGCAGTAAAACTCATAGTTTTGCAGTTTGGCTATTGCAGAAGGCAGTTAATACATGAAACAATCAACATATGATCTAGAAGACTACTCCTTTTGCATATGCTACTTCTACAGTCTAATAGTTTGCCCGTAAATCCTTCCAGAGTAGCTCTTAGCATGTCTCTTTCTTATTATTGAGATACAGAATCTGAGGGACCTACCATGTTTCTACTTCAGGGATGATGCATTATGCTGTTATCAAGATATGACTATATTTGTGCTGTGCTGTTCACACATGGATCACACCACAGTGACTTAAAGGTCTTTCTTGAGCTGCCCATGCCCAATTATTAAGTCACCAGCAGTTTTAGCATCACCAAAATTCACACCCACTTTTAGTTCCACTGGAGGGTCTGAAAACCAAACAAGAAGAGCAGATTAAATTACCGAACTTAGGCACCAGCTAGAATAACTACACACAGCAAGGCAAGAGTCCGAGGCTAGGAGTAATCCACAAGGCAAGGCACAAGGTCCAGACATCAATCGATGGTCCACAAATGAGTCCAAAGACAAGAAACATAGAAGATAGGAATACGAAGCAAGGCAACCAGATATGTTCTTCCAGCAACACCTTTTCTTTGGGCAAGCTTAAACAGTTAATGCTGATACAGCTCCTCATGATGGCATGACTGCCATCTCACAAGTAAAGTGGCTGACTGCCATTGTTCCTGTTGCATCCCAGTCCTATTTGCCCTTGGAAATGGGGGAGGGTGGACTTCACCTTCTCATTTTCACTGACCACTGGCTGCTGCTCTCGCTCTTAGCCTGGAGTCTGCAGGTTAACTTTGAGAGCTACCCTTCGAGAGCTGTATGCAATGAAATTTTATTTTGAGGTATGCCGATTAGTGTACATTCAAAGTGACAATAAAGTTAATCTAAGTGAGTTAGTCAAAGTCTAACTCAGTGGCTCCCAAAGTGGGTGGTACCGTCCCCTGGGGGGAGGTGGGATGACTTAGGGGGACGCTAAGAGGCAAGGGGGGTGGCAGAGGAGTGCTGAAGGTGGCCCCCTCGCAGGGCGCAAGACTCTACTTGGAATGACAAGGCCATAGAAGGGGATATAGTGTGTTGTGTGTAAATAACAAGCTCCAGAAAGGCCATCCAGCCTCCAGCAAGAGCCTCATACCAGCGATAGGGAAGAAAATGGAGAAACGCACACCGATGGGTGCATTTAAAAGCAAAGCAGAGAAGCAAACTCGTTTCTTTCCCAAGGCTCCTTCTCCCCTTTTGGGAGCTCCTCTTGAAATCCTTACCCACAAAGCAAGGGCTTTGCCTGGCTATTCCATTTTGTGCCCCTCCTCCTTGATTTATTTATTTTTTAAAAACCCGGATTGAAAAAAGCGATCCAGGGTTGCCATAGGAGCTGAGCTTCCTTCAGCGAGTTGAGGCACCAAAGCCCGAGCTTATTGGCCTTATTGAGCAGGTTTTGAGGGAAGGCGAGCATGCAAAGGGGGCTGCAGGGAGACCTAGTGATGCAACGGCAGAGGCCTTCCTGCATGGCGACAGAGCTTTATTCTCCTCCAAAACCACGTCTTCCCTCCCTCCGCCCGCCTCCCCCAAAACCTCTGGCCCAGATTTTTCTTCCGCTGCCCTTCCTGCCACCGGTGCTCAGGCTGCTCCCTGGCCTGAGAGAGAAGAGCGCCCTGCCAATCATAAATACAGCAGGGAAGCTGAGGAGGCGGGTGGGAAATACATGGGGTGGGGAGGAATCTGTCGTACCCGCAAGGGACATTTGCATGACAATAAATGGAATGGTTTCATTGGAAGTCAGGAAGAAATGGGTCATTCCAATATTTAAGGTTTAAATCTAGAAATCAGGGGTTCTAGTTTTGGGTACCACAAGTTCCCCCTGTGGCTTGTGCAGACAAAGAGAGGATCAGAGTCTTGAGCTCTGCCTATAACCAGGTTTTTAAACACGGGGATCCTCCAGGTCCCACATCCTGGAGTTCTGCCTACAGTTTGGGACTAGCTGATTGCCACTTCCTTTGAAAAGACATTTTTTTTCTGGTATCACTTCATCAAGCCCATCCATCACATTAAGAATTTACTGAACAGTGAAGTAGTTACTAAATTTTACTGAGTTTACTAAGTTACTAGTTACTAAGGTTCTTGATAAATGGCTATCAGACTTTGAAAACCTGGTATCACTGGATCATGTTCAACAATTTTGTTGAATTAACATTAACTGAAGAGGTTTTTAAATTGGATTTTGAATAAATGTGCAATTAATTGTTACAGTTTTGAATTTTACTGTTACTATCTTCCTTCCGTCGTGCAAACTGCACAGTCACAAGACACCCCCCCCCCCGCCACGCCCACAAAGCCACAGAACCAGTAGTAAAAAATTTGAAATTCCACCACTGGGTGGGGGCACTGAGGATCAGTTTGTAGCACCAAGGGGGCGGTGGACTGAAAAGGTTTGGGAACCACTGGTCTAACTTATTGAAGCTGTGACTCTACTCAAGCTCAGCTAGTCCGGTTGTTCCAGCTGCAGTTGCTCCATTGAGCTGAAGCCCTCTGCTCCATGATCTGCATCTCCAACAACCCCTGGGCTTACTGTCCTGCTTCCCCAAGTTACCAGGGACCAGTTCATCCTCATCCTCTAAACTAGCATCCGAAGAGGAGACTTCAGCCCACCCATTACAATACTAGAATGGAAGAGTCAGCAAGTGCTGTATAGTTCTTTTAACATCATGGCTCTTAAAATGGCTTCTGAGTTTTTGTGACAACCAAAGAAAAATTACCTTGCTTTCTAGGTTTTAAATTTGTGCTGAAACAATAAGCTTTGCCTAAAATAAATTGTGCTGGTTTTTTTTAAATATTTTAACAATCAACTTAAATACTGCAGATTGAAGAGCTTCCCTGGAGGCAGTTTTATTTTTGTGGTCTGGACAGATTCCTGTTACCTGAAAAATTGTCCAGACACAAGGAGAATCCAAGATATTACATGTTTTGCAAGAGAGTTGCAAAACATGTTTTTCCAGTTGTTTGGGAAAAGGCCAACTGGGAGGTCAAAGTCAAATGCTGCTTGGCGTAGCAAGGACAAGTAGACACTAGATTTTGCCTCTTCATTTCTTAGCCACTTATTAAACTTCTTTAGATTAAAGACAGACTTCTCTCAGGTATAGAGCTGTATCTCCCTTGGTGGTTTTCAATATTTCATATTGATTTGAGGTGAAAAAAATGGTTCTGGAACTTGGATTTAGTTTTCAGAACAAGAAGATGAAGATTTGGATATTAAAACTTTGGGGTGGGGAGGAGGATGGTTCTTTTATTAAAGGAGTGAAACTTTTCCAAGAATCTGCATCTGTAGTATTTGATGCTGCTTTTTTCCTTTCTAACTTTAGACTTTTGCGGGAATATTGTTGTTTTTATTTATCTCTTCTGATTGGTGTAGCTGTAACAACAAATGTAATTGGAGCAGCTCTCTGGCCCTCTTTACCTTCTGTTAAAAACATAAACTGTAATTACTTCCCTTGGCCATTAGAGGGTACTATTCAATATGATGAAAAAATGAAAACATTTTGGAGATGGATATTTTTTAATTAAAAATTTGTTACAATTCTTAGAAGCTAAATTTGAGAAACCTAAAATGCTATTAAGATAATAAATTGGATAAGATTAACATGGAACACCAAGACATTAAAGTTAACATCAAAATTAAACATTAGGAAAAACATTTTATAAATAAATCTAGTGTTTTAAATGAATGAATGGAATCAGGAAAATGAAAATTAAAGGCTTATATTAGTGAAGTAATATAATGTGTAGACATGAAACAACTATAAAAATTAGTAGCAAAAGAATGGATTTGGAAAAATGAATAGATGGGGGCATTGAAATTATGGTCATTTTAATATTTTGTTTATATTTATTTTTAAACTTATTTTTTAGAAATTATTTTACTATTGTTCATAAATGACAAATAAATATTTTTGATTTGATGGTTGTCTTATTGCATTCAAGATTGTAAGAATATTGTGTATGTTCTTAAACTTGCATATACTGTAGATTAGGAGTGTCAAACTCAATTTCATTGAGGGCCGCATCAGGGCTGTGGTTGACCTCAGGTGAGAGGGGGGTGACTAGGTGGGCATGGCCAGTTTGATGCCACTCTCCAAACTGCTGGCATGTTTCTTCTTCACATTGGGTAGACCAGGATGGCCCCGTGGGCTGGATCTGATCACATCACAGTCTGGATCCGTCCCATGGGCCTTGAGTTTGACACCCCTGCTGTAGATTGTTTATCCTTCTCCCCCTTTTCACTTTTTTCACTTTTTAATCTTTTCCCCTTTTGAATTACCTGATCCCTTTTTTGTTATTTTGTATTATTTTTTATTGAAATTTAATAAATTTGTATTAAAATAATTCCATAACTGTTTATTTGATAAGCCTGTAATAGCATCTCTCATTTGCTGATGGTTTGTCTTAAATTAACCATTAAGATGGTTTATCTCAGGGGTGGGTTCTGGCAGGCACTACTGACGGTTTGCTCCTGGACGCATGCACATGCACAGTGCAATAAAAAATGCTCTGCGGATGCACAGAAGCAAAAAACAGGATGGCAACACCTATGGTGCTGCCTGAAGAACCTATTCGGGGGCATGGCAGGCCTGAGTTGCTGCCGGTTCCAGCGACCCAAGCCACTAAACCACTACCGATTCAGCCGAACTGGTAGGAACCCACCACTGGTTTATCTCCTAAATTAACATTTGAAGTGAAAAGCATAAATTCTGGGAAGATGGTCTGGTGGGCCAGCATATGGACCATGCAAAAGAGTAAGGAGCCAAGAGTACACAAGCCTTGCCTCCTGTTCTTTGTAGTTATTTCATGTTTGCCACCATCAGATATTCCCCATGGCAAGCACACTGGAAATTATTTGGAAGATTTCTCCTATGGGACAGGCATAACATATACATATGACAAAAGCTACCTCTTCATTGGAAATGCTTCTATTTACTGTACTACTAAAAACAGGATATATGGAGAATGGAGTGACCATGCATATTGTGGAGCTGGGATTTCATGCTCCAATCCTTGTTCTTGTGTTATTCCCTAAGTAAAGAGTATCTAGTATCAACTCTGAATCTGGAACATTTTAAATTATTCCTTCAAACATTTCCCTGGGGACCCCACATGGACAAACTAGCTATCCTTATTTCTCAGCTACCCAAATTGAACCAATCAGCCCTGACATTTCCACAGAATGATTCCAATTCTTTCTTCTTATCTACTTCTGATATACTTCTTCTTTTCAATGACACAATGCTCATCTCCTCAGATTAAGACTGGAAAGATTGTGCCTCTAGAAAGAATGCAGAGAAAACCAACCTAGAACTAAGGATAATTTTTCTGACATAATGAATCAGTGGAACGGCTTGCCCTCCGAAACTGTGGGTGCTCCATCACTGGAGGTTTTTAAAAAGATATTGGATAACCATTTGCCTAATATAGTGGAGGGTCTCCTGCTTGAGAATGGGATTGGACTACAACACCTCCAACCTCCCTTCCAACTCTGTTATTCTAATTGGAATTTCCAGTACTTACACATATAACCACAAGTGCATGGGATGGGGGCACAAGATGGTTGGCTCCAGGGAAATTCATGAACAACTTAAGGATGAATCTGGATTTTCCAATTTCTGCACAATATTCAAGCTGTGCTCTGCATGTTCCACTTCCCTTCATTCATAATTAGTGGAAAATATGGTCCTTGTAGCCACGGAAAAAAACTTATATTTTAACTTTTTCATATGATTATTTGTTGACAAACTGGTATCTAAATATTTTATACAATGTATGCATTATTAATTAGACAAAAAACAACTCTCAGTGGTACTGGGAGCAGTACTTCTCGTATTCAATTCTCCCCTCATCCTCTTTAACAACATAAAAGATTAAAAATTAAAGAGTGACATAACAATGAGTAGAACAGCGAAGAAAAGTGATTACAATCTTCACATTGTCAGCTTCTGTTCCCTCCAGCTTACCAAAGTGAAGGCCCCCCAAAACTGCAAACAGCCAGTGCCTTGCCCTTCTTCTCTTACACAGGATGCAGCTTATACATAGACTTCTTAAATCTCTTTGAAATAAACATTCTCAGGACAATTTGTTGTGGGTTTGAGTCTTATTCTTTTAATGCTGTGATCCAGAACACAGGTATTTAAACAAGTTACTGCTGACAGGAAAACAAGTTAAAAAAACCACATTCATATCAAACCTTTTCACAGGTAAACTTAATCTTGGCTCAAAGAATTGAGTCTTGTAAGCTTGCAGCAATGCTATCAGATATCACTTATCTTATTTCACAGTTCTCCCTAATCACGGGGTAGATGAAACATTCAAAGAATTTTTGTTTGAAGTATTTTTTTTGCTTATTGTGAGCTGAGTCACAGCATGAAACATTGCTGCTTCCTCCCCCACCCTGCTATCTATATTTCCTTCCCTTCTTTATTTAGAGCTGCTCCTATTTTCTTACTAGCAAAATACAAGTCACAAAGAACAGTGCAATTAGTCTTTGCCTGTCCTCTTACCAGATTAGACTCATGGGAATAAGATTATGGGAACCAGTTGTCAGAACCACAACTTCTAAACTGATGTTTTAATGTTTTATTAAAAGACGAGGTTAAATAGACAAAAATATTCACATTTCAGTCTTCTTTTCTCTTGCCAAAAGAACATAAACACATCACATTTATACCTATAATGTACTTACAGTTTCAAATGCTATACATGCATTAGAAGTTAAGGCATTCTCCATCTGCAATTTGTTGACTCCTGATTTGTTGCCACAACGAAACACCTGATTATCCTGTTGACAAAATTTGATCTCTCTTGTATGCAAAGGTGTGGTGGCCCAGCAGGAGCCGTTGGAGCTGCCACCAGACTCCAACAGCGAGGGGCCCTATGAGTCAGCTCTGTAGGATGTGGAGGACCCTGGACAGGGTTCCAACTCTGAGCAGGGCACAGAGAGACTGGTTGGCCACCAGGTGGCGCCTGAGCCTTGGACCAGTGGGGAGGAGACAGGGAGAGTGATCCAGAAGCCAGCAGTGAGTTGTTCCTGCATGCACGCCATCGAAGAGCTACTAGGCGTCAGGAACAATTACGCAATTACAGGAGGTGATTGTACTCAGCTGGTGGTCATTAGGCTCCTCTCCAGACTATAAAAGCTACTTGTGCATAGGGCCCTCTTTGTAGAAGTCAATGCAGGATTGAATGTCGGGGGACAGTATTGTGAGCTTGGCAGGCTGGATTGCTGCCAAGCCTTATCTGTGTTTATTGCTGCCTAAGTTTGTCTGAGTTGCTGCCAAGGTCCTTATCTGTTTGTTATGCTTGGCTTTCAGCCACTGAGGTTTTGGTGTTTTGCTAATTAAAGTACATTCCAGTTAAGCTTGTCTCGGCATTTGTTACTGGACTGAGGAGGGGGTCAGAACACAAAGGTATAGTTGAATTCTCCAAGGGATGGCTTCTTTGATCAGGGTTTAGCATTCTTAACTTCTAACCCCAAAATTAAAAGTATTGCAAGAACCGCATACTCATGAGGACTGAGCTGTTGACATCTGAAATTGAATTCTGACTGCTGGAGGGAAAATTAAAATCAAAAGGAAGGGAAATGCTGTAGGAAGGAGGGATTGCCACAAACATACAGTAATCAGTTTCTGTTATTAGCTGTTACAGAAGCCAACTCTGCTATGCTACATGACACTGCCAAAGGATAAGCTTATTAAGGTGGTTCTGTTGATGGCTTTTATACCTGACTAGGCATATAGCAGCACTCTGAAAACTGTCTGCTGTTGAGATTATTGAATAAACACATTTATTGTTGTGTTTTTGAGTTTTCTGTCTCTTTTGCTAATACATTCACATT
Source organism: Thamnophis sirtalis (assembly GCF_051295495.1). NCBI lineage: Eukaryota > Metazoa > Chordata > Lepidosauria > Squamata > Natricidae > Thamnophis > Thamnophis sirtalis. The sequence continues at coordinate 54,758,911 of NW_028261387.1, forward strand.
ATTATATTTGACACAGGAATGGGCTTCAAAAATTTCAGCAATGGGTTCTCTGCCCAGTTGCTGGGTGGGTGTGGACATGGTGGGCATTGCCCAGTCGGTCTCCTGAACCATGGGAACCACCAGAACTTCCAGGAGGCCCGTCCCCTCCCTCCCAAAGCCTCTATGCGGGCCCTGCATTTATCTTGCATCCAAAACGGGCCACGTGGAGACTCCTGGGAGGGGCAGGGAGGGCAGGGCCAGCCAGGGGTAGGATTTGGAGGTTCTCCGAACCAGCCATTACGTTTGCTATGGGTTCTCCCAAACCCGGGTGAACCCATAGCAACCCACCCCTGATTTGACATCCATATAGAATTTGAATTCAACTACTTTCTGAATAAGAAATAAACTAAAATATCTTTGGAAACTAACACACCTGGGTATTTCACAAACTCACATACTTTGCAGGATTTTAAGAACATGGCACACTAGAGTCCCCTTTGACCTGACAAACATAGCACGTGTCATATTTCTGAACTCTTTTGATATTTCTTCATTTTTATGTCTTTTCTCACACCAACTAGATTGTAACTTTGGCAGCAAAAAGCTAATCTGTGGCCAATTCACATACCTTATAGCAGCACTATTCATATTAGAAAGCCTGGAATCCATGAGATATGCAAAACATTCTAAAGAAAATATTTTGAAATCAACATAGCTGTTTCAAACATTCTAAGTTCAGGAAATATCTCACGAAACTTTGGAGAAAAACAATCATCTTGTTTCCACTCTTTTGAGTGTATCAATATCCCATCAAGATTTGAACTCCCATTAGATAATAAAGAGTTTTCTTGCTACTGGACAGAATTGTTCACAAATGGCTGGGTTTTCATTTATTTATTTTATGAACTTCTTTAGTCACAACTAGTCTATACTGTACAAGAGCAATAGCCCACAACCGTTGCAAAATAACATAAGTGTACAATGGTAGGCAATAACAGAAATAGTAAATAACATTACAGTAAAACTTATCATTTCTATAACATTTCTTTCGCCAGAAGCTCAAGGGCACTCAGATCCCAAAGGAGCTCTGGAGTAGCAAAGTGTTTATGACTTTGGCAGGCCAAGTGATTAAGGTGAGGTTTCGTATAGCTGCCAGATAGGATGACAGATGCCTGAGCTTTGAGTCATCTCATAATGTAAAAGCTAAAGCCCCAAACTCTCTCTCCCACGCCCTATGACAACTGAGGGGGGGGGGATCACCATAAAATGATGCCGTCAGTTCCTAACCTTCATACTGTAAGTGGTTCAGAAGAATTCTATATTCAACAGTATCATAAGTCCTGGGAAATGTCAACATTCATGCTGGAACTGGCTTAGTTGCGGATGCTCATATTTTATTCAGAAAATTGTGGTTCTCAAACTTGTTATTGGCTCAATATGCATGGTTCTGTGGATCTGTTTTTATTTTCTATTGGGAAAAAAGACGGTGGTCTGAAAGAGGAGGATTCTATACCAACTATGATGAGATAACTTCACATTGAGATTGACCAGTGACAACCCCTCAGGAATGGAGAATCTATTAGACCAGGGCAGCATGGAAATATATTGTAGAAAGTTCTTGCAGGTTTTATACTGCAAACTTTTTTTAAAATTGTGTCTGTTCAGATAAAGATAAGAACAGGCCAATAATTTTTGAGTGTGTTATCTCCAATGTCAACCCCATTCAGTTGCTTGCTATGTAACTCAGTACTTGCAAAAGAACAAGATAGAAATGACTGGAATGAAGGTAAAAGAAAACTCAGCTCTGAACCAACTCTAGTAAGAACTCATTATTGAACCAACTTTGTGGTAGTGATAAAGGTGAAAATCTTTGTTTCCTTTACTAATGCATACTTGCAGTATCACTACTGGAATTTTCTCAGTAGTGGTTCGGGGATTTGCGGAATCCAGCTCAGTGAGAAATCAAAACTTCAGCAGCTTACTGAAACATGTTGGTTTAATACTTTGAAAGCAAACTATTTGATCAAATTAAATTTGATCTTAGACTCTGCAATTCTGATACTTTAATTTGTAAAAGTATCCAGGGCCATCTCTCTTTCTTGGAATCACCTTACTGATGTCAATAAAGTATTTGAAAAAATTTGGTTAACCTTACTTTATGCTGTCTTTTGTTCCTCATGGCTTATTACATTTAGTTTGGTCACTGAAGCTATACATTTCTTCCCTTAGAGAAATCGGTTCCAATCTCATTAAATGAAGCCGTTGTGAGACCAATGTATTTTATCTTCCATGTTGTTCAATACCTTTATGAAATCACTGAGTAAATAATTTAGTGATTTAGAAAAAAGTATCATCAGTGTCTTCAGAATATTGGTAAAACCCAGCTCTATTTCTCCTTTTATTCATATCTAGTGTGGTACAGGAATTACTAAATAAATTTCTGGCTTTAGTACTGGACAAGATAACAACCAAAAAGTGAAGTTCAATCCAGTCAAGACAGAAATACTGTTAGTATGTGGTTTATTGATCTGATGGTGTTCAATTTGTTCTAAAAGTAGCATATCTCTAAAAGGATCACATTTGTAGGTTTTACTGTTTCTGGATCAGTCTACTACATTAGATATTAGATGCTTTCTGTGGCATGAAGGACAGTACTTTTTATCAGCTTAGGGCCAACTATGGCTCTACTCAAATATAAATAGTTTTCAGACAATTCAAACATGGCATTTGCATTTTTAAAAGTGGTGAAATAAAAAGCAGCAACAAAAATATAATGGTTAAATAGTAAAAAAGAAAAAAACTAAATACACACAATAGTGATTAAAATAACTGAGATGCTCCCCTGTGCCCAGAAAACCCTAATTAGTTTGTGGGGGTGGGAATGGCAAGAGATCCATATAACTATAGACAACAGAAAAATTAATTCAATCCTGAAGTTTATAAGATCTAAACCCTATCAAAACATACTCATCATCTTTTCATTTAAAAAACAAACAGACTATTTAGAACTAAATAATAAACTCATGCCCTGGACTCATTCCTTAAAATCAAGAAAATATATATTTTTACATTTATACCAACTATGCTCTATTCCAAAGTTCTTCATGAGATGACAAATTCCATAGTTTATTATTAGTTTAATATCACATCATGTTCCTTAACTATAATATTTGTTCCAAAACTCATATTAACATTTGTAGCAATATAAAACGAAAACAAGGCACTGGCTGGATTAGACCCGACCATAGTGAAAGAACCTTCAAATTTCTTACAACTAATATACAAAGTCTAATGCCTTCCCCTTAGTATTGGCTGGAGTGTATCCAATGTATGTAAACTAATATTTTCCAATGAAATAATTATATTTTTAAATCATAAAATTTGCAAACATACTTCACATTCGGAATAAGTATATTTCATGTTTCTTAATTTCTTATCACATACACTTGTAGAATACAATGACATGGAGATGTGAGATACTAGACAACTGTAAAATCAATAGCCACTACTCTCCCAAAGGTGCTTTTTTCAAGAGGCAACCCGACTTGGTGGTTTTTCTTTGAAGACATTTTGCTTCTCATCCAAGAAACTTCTTCAGTTCTCTTGGATGGGAAGTGAAACATCTTCAAAGAAAAACCAGAAAGTCCAGTTGCCTCTGGAAAAAGCACCTTTGTGACAGCCATCACTGAGAATCTCGGTAAACAAATAGACACTATTATTCTAAATTCATATAAAATTCATATAAAATTGATAATAGTATTTTTTAAAAACCCGGATTATACTATTGAGACATTGTATCTAAGTAATGATATAACCTGGAATTACTCCTCTTGTGGAAAGGAAGTAAAACAGTCATATATTTTGGAAAAAGCACACTTTTGTGGTAAAACCTGCAGATTTGAGTCTTTTAAAAGAATGGAAAGTGAAGCCCGCAAAGGTGCGTATCATAGACGGACGCTTTGGAGCCTGGCTCTGCCAATTAGGTGTGGTAAGACAGTCATTTCCGGATTGCTGAAAACGGGAAAGACAGAATGTGTTTTTGACACAGCCTACGCCTAGCAATGAACCACAAACACAGCGTGGTCAGACTTTTGGAAGGGATGAGAGCAAGAATTGGAGTGAATTATAAAGAAACGCAGAGCAACGTATTTCGAACTTTCGCAATAGTTTGACTTTCCCACCGCCCTGTTTCCCCGGCAACTGGTCGCAGGGAAGCCCTTACTTAAGCCTACTATCCACCGAGGGATTCCCGAAATCAGTCTTTATCGCCCGCCCCCATGCAGTTCCGCATCCTTATTTCTGGCGCCTTGGAGATTCATTCGTTGAAAGGAAGAATACAATGAGTAGAAGTTCCCCCGCGATGTTTGGGAACTTCTTTTCCCACCTGGGTCCGAGAATCCTAGTGCTCTTCTCACTGTTTTCCGGAGTGCTGGGTAAGTAACTGGAAGGATTGGAGGGGATGAGGGAGCTGCGTCTCTTCGCTTGGGCAGCCACTTACTCGACGGTTGGCTAGCCGGTCTCTGCTGCCTTCCCATCTTCCAAATAACCGTTGTTCCGGAAAAAGGATGTCCGAGTTTCTGTTCCGTTCTCGTTCCTGTTTCTGTTCCGTTCAAAAATAATCTTCAAAATATAATCCTAAAAGAGAGTCAGTGATCACGATTACTACCTCATATAAAGATTGATGAGAATGGAAGAGAAAAAAGAAAAAAATGCATTTTATGTTCTGTGAAGCCAGTTATTACTATTATTTCTGACCAGGCAATAGTGTGAACTCTCAGGACACCAAATATAAATTTACCAACCTTGCTGCTGTCAAATTTTAGATTTGATCTCACCCCACCTTTGTTTTCATTTGCTTCTACTTGTTGTAAAATGCTTCTGTCTGGAAAACAAGTATTTTCAAGGGGAAAAAATGACAAAATGGTGTATAACTTGGAGTTATTTTGGAACTGTGAATCACTCTTTAAATACCCTAAACATAACTCAGTAAATTGCATCTGCTGCAGTTCTGGATTCTACACAGGCACAAGAGTCATTCAAATTTCACACTGTTTATGGTTAGGCTTACTATATGAGGAAACAGATAGTGAAATTTTTAGTGCTTTAACATCTTCATGTAACCCTAATGCATGTCCATCTTTGGAATGCTTGGTATAGTTCTCATTGCTGGGTTTGGAAAAAAAATGTAATAGAGCTGAAAAGAGTATTCAGAACAAACATTGAGATTATTTAGCTCTAAAAAAGAGTGACATAATCAATGTCTAAAAATCGTACTTGTTGGAGAGTGGACAGACAGAAGTTTTCTCTTGCCTTGAATAGAGATTACCAATGAAGCTGATTAGAAAGACATTTAGAACAGACAAAAAAAAAACTTTTTCACACTTTTTTTTGCACAAGCTTGAAGAATGTATGGTAAACCTCAGAAATGTTTAGGTAATAATTCAGAGTTTGTGTCAGTTTGCATCTTTAAGGTACAGGTAGGTAAAACAGTCCCTGTGAGTTTTACTCCACTAATCATAGCTGACTCTAGGGGGTGGTACTAGGCCCGTGATGGCAAATCTATGGCATGCGTGCCACAGGTGTCACACAGAGCCATTTGTTAGGGCACGGAAGGCATTGCCCTGCCGGGTCCAGCGCGCATGCATGTGCTGGCCAGCTGACTTCAGCCTTCTTTTAAGGCTGTTTTTCGCCTTTCAGAGTCATTTCCAGTTTGGCCATAGGGCCATTTTTCGCCCTCCAGAGCCTCCAGCCCTCCCTGAATGCTCCGGTGGGCGAAAAATGGCCCTACAAGCAAACTAGAAGTCCATTCCCAAACTTCCAGTTTGCCAGTAGGGCCAGTTTTTCATGCTCTGGAGGTTTCATGGAAGCTCCTGAAGCCTCCAGAGGGCCTCTGGGGGGATGGGGAGGTTGTTTTCATCCCCCCCAGGCTCCTAGAAAGCCTCTGGAGCCTGGGAAGGGCGAAAAAAGTATGCCAAAAGGACATGGGGGGGAGTGCTGGTTGTGCACGCAGAGGAGTCACACGCACATGCACTCTGGGGTCACACGCATAGCATTATGGGTGTGGGCACGCCTGTGCATGACCCCCCTGCACTCCCCCCCGCTTTGGTATGCAATCCAAAAAAGGTTAGCCATCACTGTACTAGACCGTTAAGCCAGAGTTGTCCAAAGACATTTGCACAGTCATGCGCCAGCATGACATCCTGATGCAGTACAGAGTGTGCAGTGAAACGTGGAGCGTTGTTACTTTCCCACCAAAATGACACCTATTTATCCATTTGCATTTACATGCTTTTGAACTGCTAGGTTGGCAGGACTGTGTCTAAGAGCAAATTAATTTATTATAAATTTTAATGCTTTTTTCCAAAGTCTGGAGGTATGCACAACATGATACACAGGAAATATAATTTCAGTTTACTTTGCTTCTTCCCTTTTTCATTTCCTTTTTTTATCATCCGCCAAACAATGAATAATGTACATGCTGATGATTTCCCCATAACTTGACACATCAGTGATTGAAGTGGCTGAATATCACTCATTTTTTTTTGTTTCATTTTCTCTGTTGTTTCTATAATCCAAATCTGCCCAACTGTTTGCATCAAGAAATGATTGTCATTACCATTGATTCGGAGAATGAGGGAATCTGATGTTTGTATATGTTTATGTAGCACATGGGGGGGGGGGGGGGAGAGAGGTTGAACAGTTCAGCCAAGAAGGGAAATGAGCAGGAGATGGTTGATTTCCTGATCATTCCTCAGTTCTTGGCAAAACCTCAATATTAGTTGCAAGAAAGTGAGAGAATTGACGTTTTTCTAGATCCAATGACCATCCAGTTCCAAATCCTGGGAAACTGATTTCACCTCAGTTCCCCATGAAACAGTAAGGAAGTAAAACACATGTAAGGATGGTATAAACATATGCAAGAAGGTGGAGAGGTTTATGATTTGGGGATGAAAGTTAATTCTCTGAACTTATGGGTTGCTTTCCGAAAGTTTTATTACCAGGCTAGATAACATCTTCAGCAGAGTTTAGGGGATGTCAATATCAGTGTTCTTCTGTTTATAAGCACTTCAGGTGGAATCCCTGCTCCATCACAATTTTTCACACAAACTTAAGAGAACTGTCTAACTGAAGTCACTTTTTATATAAGTCTGAATTATGGCAATGATAAAAAATAACTTTGAGACCAATCCTTGCATTTATAATCATTGTAGATTTATTAAGCAAAAGAAAGCTGAAGTAAGATTGTAAGTACAATCACTGTTTCACTTAGTGACTGTTTTTAGTGACCAAGCTTCCAGTCCCAATTATGACTGCTAAATTATAACTACCTATACTTATTGTACATTGAATATTGTAAAAAATGCCCCACAATCCTTTTTTAAATTAACTTGGGGAGTTTTGTATGGCTAAATCCGCCAATTTCTCCAGCTCAAGGGATGACTCAGTTGTATGTGCACCTTCTCTACATCTTACTCTGACTTTACTGTCTCTAAATATTCACAGCTTTCATTTTTTCCAGAGTGGGAGGAGGGAATGGTCACACGTGGGTTTTATCACAGCCTGATTGGTCCAAGACTGAGAGGAAATCTATAAATACTGATGCCTATCCACTGTTAGCCCAGATTCTCTCTCAGTCTGGTCCAAGTCTGTTAGAGTAGTTTAGTCAGTTGGATTTCTTTTAGGGTAAGTTTTTCTTGCAATCTGATTCTATTTGGCTAATTGGGCACTTTAAATCCTTTTAAATTCTAAATTCTACTGCTGCGGCCCCCAAGGGACAGATCTCTGCCTCGGGCGGCTGGGGGAGGGCCTGGTGGGGCGATAGTCTCCCTCCCGCAGGCCAGGAGCCTCAGCCCGATCCCCGGGTGTGCGGGGGTGACAGCTCCTTTTAGGCTGCTTAGAAGCAGCCGTTTTGCAGCAGACGTGTTAGAAGCGGCTTTGGAGCCTCAAGGAGCACGCGAGCAGCCCGCCTTACAGCTGATCGCTCCGGGCAGCGGCCGCGCTGCTGGCTCTTGTGTTTGATTGCCGTGGGGACAGAGCGGGGGTGAGGGGAGCGTGCATGGGTGCCGTGCAGCTCTCCCCGCTCGCATTTAAAGAGGCACCGGCTGGAAACGCCTGGCTGGGCTGCTGGTGATCGATTGCAGCCTCTTTCTCCCGCTCACGGAGTTCCGGTGGCCATTTTTGGGTTTGCCACGTGCGCGAGGCCTTGCCTTCTCTTCGGGCCTAGTGCGGCCTAGCGCGAGGCCTTGAGCCTAGGTCTCCCCACAGGCTTAAGGCCCCGGTCTCAGGTGGGACTTTAGAGGCCGGTTTCCTGCTCCTTTCGTCGGACACATGAGTGGGGCATGGACGAGGGAGCGGAGATTCCCCAGGGGCAAGTGGCAGGCCCAACTGGGAGTGATGAGGCCTTGGATCAGGAGGTGGGGGGGGCTCCCCCTCAGAGATCCCTTTCTTCAAGACGCCCTCCTGAGACAGGCGCACCTCCCCCAACCTGGAATCTATGACTGTCCCCAGATGCAGAATGCAAGTGGAGGGAGTAAGATGGCTCTTGTCGAAGTTTACCGAGAACCCCAGGGCCTGAAGGCTCCGAATGGTAAGACGAAGATCTGAGACAGCCTAAGACAGGGATCCCGCCTGAACTAAGACATCGTCTAAATAACAATGGAGCCGAACCGGCACCGATCGCAGATGGGCCGCTAGAGCAGCCAGGACCTTTGTAAAGGTCCGCAGGGCCGAGGCCAGGCCAAAGGGAAGAGCCCTGTACTGGTAATGGCGGGACCCGTGAGAGAACCTTAAGAACCAGCGATGAGCGGGCAGGATGGGAATGTGAAGATAGGCCTCCATGAGATCCACGGAGGCCAGGAAATCGCCTTTTCTGATACCCTGTAGGATAGACTTGAGCGATGACATTTTGAATCGCCTGTAAACCAGGAACCTGTTCAGGTGCTTGAGGTCTAGAATTGCTCTCCAGCCCCCCGTGCTCTTTGGGACCACGAAGAGATTTGAGTAATGGCCCAGGCCCCGTTCCCCTGCGCCTCCACCGCTTGAATTTCGAGGAGGTGGGCGATCGCCTGACCCATCAGGCGGCGGCGCTCCCGACTCCAGGACGGAGGGAATGACCGGAAGAGGTTTGGAGGAGTGGAGAGAAATTCTAACATGAGCCTGTAACGAACCGTGGCTTGGACCCAGGCGTCCGACGTGATGTCGTCCCACCGGTCTGCATAAAGTGCGAGGTGGCCACCGATGGGATTACTCGGGTTCAAGTCACTTCCCTCTGCGGTAGGGACGGCCGCCCCAGCGGGTGTGTTGTTTCTGGGAGCCGAACAGGGTGACCGTCACCACGGACGCGAGTCTGTTTGGGTGGGGGGCCCTGGTGGGCTCTCGGATGGCGCAGGGCAGATGGACGGCCACGGACCTCCGCCACAACATCAATTGGCTGGAACTGAAGGCTGCGCGACTGGCCCTGAGTCATTTCCGCTCCTCGGTGGAGGGGAGCCACGTTCTCCTCCTGACAGACAATGTGGTCATTCTGGTGGCCCCGTTTTGGCCCAGGAGGCCCTGGTTCGCGGACCTGGTTCAGCTGTCGGTGGCTCCCCCATGGAGGATTCCACAGGGGGAAGTGGTCTTACGACAGGGGGCCCTGATTCACCCAGAGCCTCAGTGGCTCCAGCTCTTGAATGGCGGCTTCTGAGGGGGGCTCATCTGTCTTCCGGGGTCATCCGCACCATCGAGGCGGCCCGTCGCCCCTCGATGACCCGCATTTATAACTCCACCTGGGCGGCCTTCGTCCGCTGGTGTTCCCTCAGGGGCATTTCTCCCGATAGGGCCACTATTCCCAACGTCTTGGATTTCCTTCAGAAAGGTCTGGAGGACGGGCTTTCGCAAAACACCTTACGTCGCCAAGTGGCTGCTCTGTCCTCGGTCTTGGGGGGGGCGGGGTCTTCTTCCCTTTCCCAGTCTCCCCTGGTCAAGCTTTTCCTCAAAGGGGCGGCGAATCTTAGGCCTCCCCCCGTTCATAGATTCCCCATGTGGGATCTTCCTCTAGTCCTCAAGGCCTTAACGGGAGCTCCGTTTGAGCCCCTCCGCTCGGTGCACTTGCGCTCCTTATCGCTGAAGGTGGTCTTCCTGGTGGCCATCACTTCCGCCCGGCGTATATCCGAGCTGGGCGTCCTGTCTTCCAAGGACGACCTCTGTCATTTTCACCAGGACAGAGTGGTCCTTTGCCTTGACCCAGCATTCATCCCAAAAGTAAATACCCCCTTTCACAGGACTCAGGAGATCGTCCTGCTCGACTTCTGCCCGGGTCCGTCCAATGATAGGGAGCGTCTTTGGCATCGACTGGATGTCCGCCGTGCCCTGCGGATCTACCTCCGGCGGACCAGGGATTTCCGCAAGTCGGAGGCCTTGTTCGTCTCCTTCCTACCTGGGGCGCTGGGTTCGAGGGTGTCTTCGGCTACAATCGGCCGTTGGCTGCGTCAGGCCATCTCAGAGGCCTACGTGGCCTCAGGGCGACTGGTTCCATCAGGCATCACGGCACACTCTACCAGGAGCGCAGCGACCTCAGCAGCGTGGGCCACGAGGGCCCCGTTTGAAGACATCTGCCATGCGGCTACCTGGGCTTCTCCAACCTCTTTCATCCGGCATTATTGTCTGGATGCTTTCGCGTCTGCGGACGTGTCCTTCGGTCATAGGGTCCTACAGGGGGTGGTGGCTGAGGCTCCCCTTGGGCCCTAGCGTTCTGTTCTCCCTCCCTGGGACTTTAGCTTGGGTATGTCCCACGTGTGACCATTCCCTCCTCCCACTCTGGAAAAAGGACGTTGGTCTTACCTGAACATCTATTTTCTGAGGGGAGGAGGGAATGGTCACAACCCGCCCTGAGTTCTGTCATTTGGGGCCAGGGGGAGGGCCCGGGGAGTTCCCGGGGTTTGTTGTGTTGTTGTTTTCTTGTCTTTCAGTTGTACCGTTCATGTTCGAGAATCTGGGCTAACAGTGGACAGGCACCAGTATTTATAGATTTCCTCTCAGTCTTGGACCAATCAGGCTGTGATAAAACCCACGTGTGACCATTCCCTCCTCCCCTCAGAAAATAGACGTTCAGGTAAGACCAACGTCCTTTCTCTCTTCATTTCTCCTTATCCTCTCCCTCCCTTTTCATTACTATACAGCACTCTGATATGGTCTACTTGTTGTCTCATCATGGCTTTCACATGGTCAGCTCAGATTTCTAAGGGTGAAGCTTTATCAGTTTCTTCCACACCCAATGTCTCTTTTCTCCTTTAATCTTTTATCTGCCACAACTAGGCAATTCCTTTTTTTCTTCTAGTCTTCTGAGTATTGTAGTCAAGGCTCTGGGGTAGTACACTGGCTAGTATCTAAAGCCTAAACTTTATCTTCCATTCCTTAAGGTTCTTTTTTATTTATCTGAATCTTCACTAATTTTCAGTTTATTTTAAATGCTGCTGAGTTCTGTTCAGTTGCTTGACTGGCAGCCTTCCCCCTTTTCGCAGCTGAAAACTACTTCAGCCACATCACATTGTGTTGCAGTTACATTGTTGGTTGCTAACATGTTTTTCAGTGTAATTCAAAATACTGATTTTTAAAGCTTTCCATGGCTTGACCTAAGAAACCTTCAGGATCATCTTTTGTAGGTGAACCAACTTGTGCTAAATATTCAATCCAGGTGGAGGAGTTTGGAGTACTTCAATGTTGACTGTTCAATGCCAGATGTGAGAAGACACAAAGACAATGTGTTTCTGTAATGACCCCACATTAGGGAACAGTTTCCCATCAAAGTTTGGTTTGAGCCTATGTAGGCATCCTTTAGAAACAATATACAAAGCTAGCTTTCTTTACAAGGCATTTTGGTGTATTGGAGTTTTATGATTCAGCATCATTGATATTGTATGTACTTTATTAACTTGTGTATTAGTATAGTTTATAATGTGGCTTTCCTAGTAATAATGTATGGCTTTGATAGTTGACCATAAGGAAGACTGAGCACTGAAGAACTGATGCTTTTGAATTGTAGTGTTGGAGAAGACTCTTGACGGTCCTTTGGACTGCAAAAGGTCAAATCTGTCAATCCTAAAGGAAACCAATCTTGACTGTTATTGAAAGGAGAGATACTGAAACTGAAGCTCAAAAACATTGGCTACCTAAGGAGAAGAGAGGATTCATTGGACAAGACCCTGATATTGGGAAAGATTGAAAACAAAAGGAGAAACGGGCAGTAGAGGATAAGATGGTTAGATAGTGTCATTGATACAATGGACTTGAATGTGGGCAAACTGTGGGAGACAATGAGGACAAATGGGCCTGATGTGCTATTATCCATGCGGTCATAAAGAATTGGACCCACCTAGTAATAACAACAAAAAATTAACTGTTTTATTGTATTGAATTTATGGCTAAATTCATTATACTAAAGTAATAAATAAATTCCAATTAATAAATAAACAAAATCCATTCTCTATTGCATACAATTCATATGAACATATTATGATATATTCTATTTCAGTGGTTCTCAACCTCTGGTCCATGGACCTCTGGGGGGGGGGGGTTGCCCACAAGGGGTCCAGAAAGGCTTGAAGAAATATTATGATTTAAATCTTAAGTCTTGGGGGTCCATGGCCACAAAAGGTATTTAAAAGAGGTCCGTGGTGAAGAAAAGGTTGAGAACCACTGTTCTATTACATAATTGAAAGATAAGATAAGATAAGATAAGATAAGTTAAGAAAATATTGCAGACCAAACTAGCTGCACATTGACTAAAATTAATGTTTTCTCTTTAATTTAGGTGACTGTGGACCTCCACCACGATTGAAAAATGCTGAGCCATTTGATCCTATTAAACCTTCTTACAAACCTTATGAGTACGTAGTCTTCAAATGTCTTCCTGGCTATAGAGAAGACTCCAGCAAACCATACATGACAACTTGTTCTCCAGACAAAGGATGGAACCCATTGGAAGAGTTTTGTGAGCGTAAGTTTTTTAAAAATCTTCCTTATATTTTCTTGTTATATCACCTGTGGCTTATTAAAAGGGAGTAATTAAGAATTATCTAGTACTTAGGCTGTTTGCTTATTTTACTTATAAGGTGTAGAGGCACATTTCCTGAATCCTCTTTCTCTCCTTTACTCCCCTACCTCCTCACTCTCCTGCTCTGTTCTTCTTTCTTTTGCTTCCTCTCTTCTTCCTCTTCCAATTTTCCTGCTCCTTTTTTCCATGCCTTTTTTTACCCTTATTTTGTCTTCTCCCACTTGTTCCCCCTTTTCACTGTTTTTAAACATCATATTTTGATGACACTGCCTGACAGTTGCTCCTCCTTCCAATCTGCTCCTTCTTTTCTCTTGGTCTCCCCATACTTGTTTCCCTAGTGTGAAAAAAGGGCTTACCTCCCTCCCACCAAAAAAGCACTATAGACAACAGGTTGATTTTGCAGATTAGATTGAAATTTCAGAGGACAAGAAAAGAAAAGAGAAAGAAACAGGAAGAGCTCCCTCTTCCTTCATCTTCCCACTCCCCCAACCCATTCCACAGGGGGAAGCCAGTTAGCTGTTTAAGTAATTGGGCGGGGCATTAAACATGAGGGTGAAAGTTCCCATATGGCTGAAAAATTGAAATTGAGATACTCATACCTCTTCACCCACTGGACTTTTAGCAAAGCTGGCAGCATCAAAAGGGCAAATATAACTGAGATTGGCCAATGCTTTCATATTTATATATTGTATACTCTTTTAAAAAAATAGTATAAACCTTGCTGTTTTCAGAATCCTGTGTTGTTTTCTTTTTCTTGATTTTCTTGGTAACTACAATACTGGTAGATTTCTACTTTATTTCTATGAGTTCAAGATGGCAAATTAGAAATTAGTGATGCTATCCCATTGGCATTCAATACATATGTGTTCTGTCCCCCCTTCTCGGCTCGTTAACAAACGGCAGGCAGACAAACTTAAAAGGAACTCTCTTTATCCCCACTAACGAGCCCCAGCTGCATCATTAATCTTGCATCCCAGAAGACTGATGCTGAGTCACAACACTATCCCCCACTGCAGGGCCCTTTCCCCGGGGTCCTATGATCTGGATACGGTTGGAATGACGTGTCCACAAGATGACCCGCACCCATTTCCCATGGTGCCTTTTTCATGAGTCCCAAACCTCTGGAGGCAGAGCCCCCTTGAATTGGAACTCCTTAGATATCCGGTGGCCACCATGTTTCCTTCCACCCTTCACGGCGTCACACCCCGTCCAGGGTCATCCATCCTCCGCAAGGCCGACCCACCAGCCCCCCTACCGTCTGAGGTTAATGGCAGCTCTACCAGCTTTGGCCGAGCCTTAACACCCTGTCCAGGGTCCTCCACCCTCCACAAGGCCGACCCACCAGCCCCCCTACTGTTGGAGGTTGATGGCAGCTCTACCAGCTTCGGCTGAGCCTTAACACCCTGTCCAGGGTCCTCCACTTCCTCCAAGGCCAACTCATATGCCCCCTCACAGTCGGAGTCCGGCGGCAGCTCCACCAACTCCTGTCGAGCCACCACGCAAGCCCCTCCTGCAGAGCCTTTCCCCTGGTTCCGACAATTGGGGTGCGGCCCAGAAGGGTTGGTGATGGCCTCCACAGGACATGGTCCATGACACTGGTACCCCGCCGGGAACCTAGAAGCAAAGTCCAGTGCTGCGGGGACCAGGGTTGACAAAGCCTGGAATCTTGGTGGAGTTCTCCTTGCAGACCTGGCCCGTTGGCACTGGGCACATGACTCCACGCACCTCCTCACGTCATTTTTCAGATGGGGCCACCAAAATTGACGGGAGGCCAGGTGCAACGTCAGAACAAACCCCCAATGTCTTGATGCAGATGCGCAATGAATCTTCGAGAGCACCCGTCAATGGATGTGCCCTGCGGGAACATAGAGCCGGCCCCGACATTTCAAAAGATCCCCTTCCAAAGTCCATGGGGACGCCGGCCCCACTTCCGCCTTTCGTCGCTCCACCCAGTCGTCACCCCGCTGTGCATCACGTACCAGAGACTGCATGTTCGCGGGATGACAAACGGCAGCGCAGGCTGCAACGGGTAGAACAGTCCGAGGTGGAAGCAAGTTCACAGGGTCAGAGTTCTCTACTTTACTCGGCAGGGCATCCGCCCTGGGACTCCACACACCCCGAACACACGCTACCTTGTGTGATCGGGGTATCACGGCCGCATAAACGTTCTGGTTGTTCGACATGATATTGCATTGCTGAGGGACGGCTGCAGTCCGTGCAACCCTTCTGTTCTTCTTGGGGCAGCTCCTTGCCAGGTGTCCAAGATCCCCACAGTAGAAGCACAATCCCTCCGCACGTCATCTGTCCATCTCTGTACGTGACACTCGAGGTCTGACAGCACCCAACTCCATGGGCTCATCCCAGTCCACTGCAGTCCCTTGCTGAACCGGCATGCTGGTGGTCTCCTGGAATACACGGCGAGGCCTTCGCCTCTGCAGCCAGGCGTCCATCCAGAGGCACAGGTGGACCAATGCGTCGAACGTCGGTGGCCTGTCCACCCTTGCCAGTTCATCATGCAAGGCCTCAGACAATCCATCCTGGAACATGTCCATTAGAGCTGGTTCATTCCACATGGAATCCTGGCTACGCAGCCTGAATTCAGTCACATAGTCCTGCAATGAACCACTCCCCTGCTGCAGTGACTTCAGACTTCTAGCAGATGTTTCCCCCTTGATAGGATCTTCAAACATTCGTTTGAAGTACTGGCAAAAGCCTGGAAGTCATCCAGCAAAAGGCTCTGCTTAACTAACTAGGGGGTAGCCCAAGGGGCAGCTGTGCCTGAGAGCAAACCGATAATGAATCCCACCTTCGTCCGGTCAGTGGGAAAGTCCTCCGCTCTCAAACTCAGGAACAGCTGGCATTGTCCAGAAATGTGGCAAACATGGCCAGACTCCCATCATATTTATCTGGCATGGCTACTGGGCACTTCCTCCTTGGCTGGGGGGGGGGGGGTTGCAGCTCTCTGCAGCTACTTAATTTGGTCCGACAACATCGTGATTTGTTGTGCCATTAGTCTATTTTCAGCCATCAACTGCTCCATAATTACGGAAATGAAGGCTTGTAAGGCAGGAGTCAATCTGTTCTGTCCCCCCTTCTTAGCTTGTTAACAAACGGCAGGCAGACAAACTTAAAAGGAACTCTCTTTATCAGTTCTCGGCTCAGACTGGCTGTGAGCTCAAAACTAAACAGAAATAAAGTCTCTTTCAAGCAGATAACAGAATACAAAACAAAAACTCTTTCAATGCAATGCACTTCTCCAAGTGTCTCCTTGAATCAGGGTTACAGAAAGCAAATCACAAACAAACCATGACCAATGAATGACTGAATGCATGAATGAACGTTGACTCCTGCAACCAGGGCGTGGCACCATCCGTCCTTTTATCTCCAAAACCCCACTAACGAGCCCCAGCTGCATCGTTAATCTTGCATCTCAAAAAGACTCACAGAAGACTGCTGCTGAGTCACAACACATATGAATAATTTTGCTGTTATTCCTAAATGCTACAATGCATGGTAATTGAATATGTATAAAAACGCTGCAAAGGATGTACAACTATGCATTTATTTTCTAATTGTTGGGATACAGGCTGTATAAATTATTCAGGTAATCTCTAAATTAGAGATACTAGCATGCAAACCAAGTTAAGAACATGCTTGGGATAAAAGTGGACTTTAATTGTGCTTGTTGCATATTAGTCACAATGTCTTTTTAATTTTTTAATTGCTTTTTATTAATTACACAAAAACAAAACAAAACAGTGAAACAAAAAGAATAGTTATGGTGATCACCTTAGAAGGCTGCATTTATGGCTCAAAGTATGATGGAACCCACAACTTCCAGTTGATCAGAATCAAATGTAAAAAATGCATGTAGTTTCTGCAGTCTACTCAATGTCTATGGATATTCCCAGTCATCCACGTCATGGTTTCCCCAAAGGTACTTCTTTCAAGAGGCAACTGGACTTTCTGGGGAGAGGGGGTGTTTGAAGACGTTTTGTTTCTCGTTCAAGAAGCTTCTTCAGCTCTGGATGGATGGTGAGGAATGGAAGGATTTATACTCTTTGCAGTCAGCTGGTCATTTGCATTCTTTTAGCGGGTTGTTAAGGTAACGTGGAGGTTTAAACCTCTAGGTGACCTTAATGACCAGCTAAAAGAATGAATCTCATATACAGCAGTATGGATTTCATATCCAACTGTCAAATTTAGCTATAATTCCCCCATGAAAAATGAGGATGTAGGTTCTTCTCATCTCACTGAAAATTGTCTCAGGAAAATTCTTTTTTTTAAAAAAAAAAGTTTTTATTTTTAAACAAACATAGTCACACAAGACACGTAACATAAAAACATCTTCTATTACATACAGTGTGTCGATTGGTTGCAAGGTTTTTGTGCATCCTTTCTGTAGTCATCCCTTAAATTTTATATAAAGTCACATATTGCCAATCAAGTATATTTGTATACATTATTATTATAGTACTTCATTTGTTTGACTATACTATTATTTCTTCATTTTAAATGAGGTATTTTAAATATGGGTCATTTATATTATAATAATTCATTACTTCATCTTCAACATGTCCAATAATAAAGTATTTTTATATCCTATTTAAAATCATTCTATTATTTTAGTATTGATAACATTCTCTAGTAATTTCCAATTCCATGTTTTTTGTTTTTGTTTTAATCTAACCATTGATAAAATAAATCCCATATCCTATAAAATTGTTTATCTTCATGTTCTCTAATTTCATGTTAACTTACTCATTTCTGCACATTCCATTGCTGATATCATCAATCTAGTGTTTGTTTGTGTGTTTGTGTTTATGTGTGTATGTGTGTGTGTATACATACATACACACACACACACATACATACACATACACAAACATACATACAATTATTATGATTATTAAACTGAGTATAGCTATTATTATATCCATTTTATGAGAAGCATACTAAATTTAAAGTAAATGTATACTATAAAATTCTATTACATTATCCTAAAATCATCCAATGATATTACATCTTTATAATCTATTCTAAATAGAATTGTTTATCTTTTGTAAAAAGATTTTTCAACAACATCTCCATATTCTCACTTACAGTATTGTATAAAATTTCATATTATCAATCTAGTATATATAAATGCATTGTTATCATTGTTAATCATTTATTTGACTATAACTATTATTACTTTATCATACATAATACTCAAAGTTTAACTAAGTTTAACTTAATTTTATTGTGACATTTCATTTCATCATCCTGTATCCTTCCAGTAGTAGTGAGGCTCGACTTCCGGAGACCAAACCCCCACTGTAGGGAGGAGGAACCGACCAGGTGGTTCCGCCCCAGGCGACTTATGGAGCCATTAAGGTTCCAGACGGAGCTTGGGGTTATTCCTGATACTCTCGCCCACAGTCCGGTGGAGACTCTGGTTGCTGCCTGGCACTCGGCAGCATCGGAGACCCTTGACCAGATTGCGCCACTACGGCCCCTCCAAGGCGGCGGATCCCGGAGACCCCCTTGGTTTACCGAGGAGCTCCGGGAGATGAAGCGCCGGAGGAGACGCCTAGAGCAACTATGGAGGTCCGATAAATCCGAATCGAACCGAGCAATCCTAACAACCAGCACCAAGGAGTACATCAGGGCACTTAGGGCAGCAAAAAGATCTCACATTGCCACCTTGGTTGCGTCCGCTGAGTCCCGCCCAGCCGCCCTGTTTAGGATAACCCGTTCCCTCCTAAATAGGAGGGATACGGGGGAACCCTTGCAGGGTAGAGCTGAGGATTATGCCCAATTCTTAGCGGACAAAATTGCTCGGTTTCGGTCGGATTTGGACTCCATCCCTGCAGTTCCAGCCGAGGCACAAGAGGATGAATTGGTAGACCACCTCTGGGTTGAGTTTCAGGATGTTGCCCCTGGGGATGTGGACAAGGCCATGAGAGTTGTGAATGCCTCCACCTGTGTACTGGACCCGTGTCCCTCATGGCTGGTTGTTAACAGCAGTGAGGTGACACGAGGCTGGATCCAGGCGGTTGTTACCGCCTCTCTTCGGGAGGGGCACTTCCCCGCCGCACTTAAAGCGGCGGTGGTGAGACCCCTCCTGAAGAAGCCATCTCTGGATCCAGCTGCCCTTAACAACTACTGTCCAGTCTCCAACCTCCCTTTTGTTGGGAAGATTGTTGAGAAGGTGGTGGCCTTCCAGCTTCAGCGGTCCTTGGAGGAAGCAAGCTATCTCGACCCCTTCCAGTCAGGCTTCAG
Source organism: Thamnophis sirtalis (assembly GCF_051295495.1). Classification (NCBI taxonomy): domain Eukaryota; kingdom Metazoa; phylum Chordata; class Lepidosauria; order Squamata; family Natricidae; genus Thamnophis; species Thamnophis sirtalis. The sequence goes on from NW_028261387.1 coordinate 54,778,187, forward strand.
ACCCGGTTACAGCACAGAAACCGCTTTGGTCGCATTGACCGATGATCTTTGGAGAGCCAGAGATGGAGGCCATGCCTCCATCCTGGTTCTCCTCGACCTCTCGGCGGCTTTCGATACCATCGACCATGGTATCCTTCTGCGACGACTGCGGGAGGTGGGAGTGGGAGGCACTGTGTTATGGTGGTTCTCCTCTTACCTCTCGGACAGGTCACAGTCGGTGTTAGTGGGGGGGCAGAGATCGACCCCTAGGCCCCTAACATATGGGGTGCCGCAGGGTTCGGTCTTATCCCCCCTACTATTTAACATCTACATGAAACCGCTGGGTGAGATCATTCGGAGGCACGGGATAAGATACCATCAATATGCGGACGATACTCAGTTGTATCTGTCCACCCCGTGCCAACTCAATGAAGCGGTGGACGTGATGAACCGGGGTCTTGAGGCCGTTATGGACTGGATGAGGGCTAACAAGCTTGTACTCAACCCGGAGAAGACCGAGTGGCTGTTGTGTTTTCCTCCCAATAATTCGATCAGTGTTCCATCGCTCAGGCTGGGGGGTCAAATTCTATACCCCTCAGAGAGGGTTCGCAACTTGGGAGTCCTCCTGGATCCACAGCTGACTTTTGACCATCATCTGATGGCTGTGACCAGGGGGGCATTTGCCCAGGTTCGCCTGGTGCGCCAGTTGCGACCCTACCTGAACCGGGAGGCTCTCACAACAGTCACTCGGGCCCTTGTGACCTCTAGGCTGGAATACTGCAATGTGCTCTACATGGGGCTGCCCTTGAAGAGCATCCGGCGACTTCAGCTAGTCCAGAACGCAGCCGCGCGAGTGATTGTGGGTGCACCTCGGTTCACCCACATAACACCTATCCTCCGCGAGCTGCGCTGGCTACCTGTTGATCTCCGGGTGCGCTTCAAGGTGCTACTTGTCACTCATAAAGCCCTTCATGGTAGTGGGTCTGCGTACTTGAGAGACCGCCTCCTGCCAATTACCTCCCTGCGACCAATTAGATCACATAGATTAGGCCTCCTCCAAGTTCCATCTGCCAGTCAGTGCCGACTGGCAACTACACGGAGGAGAGCCTTTTCAGTAGTAGCTCCGACCCTTTGGAACGATCTCCCCGTGGAGATTCGTACCCTCACCACCGTCCAGGCCTTCCGCACAGCCCTTAAGACCTGGCTAGCCCGTCAGGCCTGGGGACAAAGATAATTGCCCCCACCCGAATGATGAATGAATGTTGCTTATTATTTTACTTCTATGTATTTTGTGTGTCTATTGTTTGTATACCCCCTCCCTTCATTTTATGTAAGCCGCCCTGAGTCCCCTCAGGGAAAAGGGCGGCCTATAAGTATTAATAAATACTCAAATACTCAAATAGTGCCGTCCAATATCTCTTGCCATTTGTAGAATCTGTATTCTAGGTGTTTTCTTGATAAGTCTTATGTGGACTTCTCTTAGCAGCTTGTTGTTCATTGCATATTTTGTAAAGACTCAAAACCCTCTATTCCTTCCATCAGCTTGCCTTTGGTTATCACTGGTGCTTCTGCCAAAATTACTCACATTGTTTCTGACAAATTTTATCCCCTTTCTTCATCTCTGTTTTGAAGCATGAGATAGAGTTCCAGTTCGTCTACCTCTCCTTTCAGTATTCCATAATATCATTTCTCCCCACTCTCAGTTTGCTGTCAATGTCAACAGTTTTCTTATCACTTTGTTCATATTTTTCTGCAATTTTTTGAACTCTATCTTCAAATTTCATCATTGTTTCATCAATATTCTGAACTCTTCTCTCCATTCTTTCTGTTCTTTGTTCTATAATCTCAAGTCTCTTTTCAATTCTTTCTGTGCTTATTAGGACTTTTTGAATTTCGAGCATAATTCTTTGCAATGTAAATTCCTTTTCTTCTTCATTATGGACCATTTTTCCATGTTGCAAACACTGCCACTAAGACATCCAAGACTTTTTGCTAGGTTTCAAATAAATTCAATGTAATCGTTCAAATCAAGGCTTTCTCTTTATTCCAAAAGAGCACCTATATAAACAAGACGTGTTTTCTTTCTCTCCCTGTCAGTAAACAAAGCCAATACTTGAGATATTAGATGTAACCAAGCCTCTAGTCTCTAGATGGCAGTGTTACTTCTTTTTCTTCTGCTTTTACCTCTCTCTTTAAGCTCCAAGTTTAAGAGAAAGAAAAAAAAGCTTTAAATGCTTAAAAGTTACGATCCAGCTGAGCATTGAGAGGAAAGAGATTTTTAATCCACAAATACAGATAATGGAGAAAAATAGAAGAAGAAGGGAAAAAAAGACCAGTCCACTTTAAAAGCAAGAGGCATTTGTAAAAATTCCATCCATAAAAAAGAAATGAAATTAAAGAAAAAAAGATAACACAATAATTTTAATTCAGGCTAATTCGCAGCTTACTCTCTTCTATCTTCAATTTTAATTTTACTCAGTCTTTTTGGATTTTCTCTTCTCTAATAGTAAAATTTATCTCACCAATTTCGACAAAATCTCCTGCTCTGCTTCCATTTCAGGGGGCTAGCCCAACCTTCTGCAGCTTCATTAGCTGCTTCTCTTGTAACCGGAAAAAAGGCTTCTCCTGGATCAATCAGGGACATGCTCTTCTCTATCACCGTCTCTATGGGATGGTTTAGGTTCAAAAAGGACCGTCCAGCAGCAGAGATATTGACAGCAATCCTGGAGCCCCAAGATTGCATGTCATGTCATAGCAATGTCAGCCCTGCCCCTCTCCTCAGGAAAAATCTTTATTGTGTTATATGACAAGAATGAATGTTTGGAAATAAGACAAGAGAATATAGAATGATTGGGGGATTTGGGGGCCTCACAATGAATAAGAACATTGAATAATTCTCTCAAGCTTTTGATATATAAAAACACATTTTTATAGACTTAGGAAAATTTGAGAGATTTAGTGAAGGTTACTCATGTTTTGCATCTGTCTTTACACAAAGGGATAAAACAGTCCAACCTATCAAAAACAGCACCACAAAAATCAGATTAGGAACACAAGTTGAAACAGGGAAGAAAATGGTAAGTGAGCACCTGTCTACCCTAGACGAGTTCAAATCATCAGAACCAGATGGATTACACCCTAGGGTTCTGAAGCAACTGGCAGACAAGATCTCAGAACCACTGAACTATATCTTTCAGAGATCCTGGAGCACCGGGGAACTACCAGAGGACTGGAAAAGAGCTAATGTGGTTCCCATCTTTAAAAAACAGATCCAGGAAACTACAGACCTATCAGCCTGACATCAATACCAGGAAAGATTCTGGAAAAGATAATCAAGCAACGAATTAGTGAACACCTAGAAGCAAACAAAGTAGCAGCCAAAAGCCAGCATGGGTTTGTCAAAAACAGATCATGCTAGACTAATCTTATTGCATTCTTTGATATTGTGACAAAATTAGTGGATCAGAGGAATGCCGTTGATATAGGTTACTTGGACTTCAGTAAGGCATTTGATAAGGTAGACCATAACCTACTACTAGCGAACCGCTTTGGTCGCACTGACCGATGATCTCTGGCGGGCCAGGGATAGAGGACATTCCTCTTTCCTGGTGCTTCTTGACCTCTCAGCGGCTTTCGATACCATCGACCATGGTATCCTTCTGCGAAGGTTAGAGGAGGTGGGCTTGGGAAGCACCGTTTTACGGTGGTTCTCCTCTTACCTCTCTGACAGGTCACAGTCGGTGTTGGTCAGGCGACAGGGGTGCCACAGGGTTCGGTCTTGTCCCCCCCTCCTACTTAACATCTACATGAAGCCGCTGGGTGAGATCATTTGACAGCACGGAGTTAAGTATCATCAGTACGCTGATGATACACAATTATATCTCTCTGCCCCGTGCCAGCTCAGTGTAGTGGCGGACGTGATGTGCCGGTACCTGGAGGCTGTTAGGATCTGGATGGGAGTAAACAAACTTGTGCTCACTCCCGACAAGACTGAGTGGCTATGGATGTTCCCCCTGAAGGACAGCACAGATAGTCCATCCTTGATCCTAGGGGTGAAAATTTACACCCCTCAGAGAGGGCACACAATTTGGGGGTCCTCCTGGATTCACAGCTGACACTGGAACATCATCTGTCGGCTGTGACCAGGGGAGCCTTTGCCCAGGTTCGCCTGGTGCACCAATTGAGGCCCTACTTGGATCGGGAGGCATTCCAAACTGTCACTCATGCCCTAGTCACCTCAAGGCTGGATTACTGCAATGCGCTCTAAATGGGGCTACCCTTGAAAAGCGTTCGGAAACTGCAACTAGTCCAGAATGCAGCCGCGTGAGCGATTTTGGGTGTACCTAGGTACACCCATGTTACGCCTATCCTCTGCGAGCTGCACTGGCTACCCATTGGTCTCCGGATGCAATTCAAGGTGTTGGTTATTACCTTTAAAGCCCTACATGGCTTAGGACCAGCATACCTGCGAGACCGCCTACTGCCACACTCCTCCCAACGGCCGGTTAGATCCCACAGGGTTGGCCTCCTTCAGATGCCATCAGCCAGACAATGTCAGCTGGCGGCTCCCCGGATGAGAGCCTTCTCTGTGGCTACCCCGACCCTTTGGAACGAACTACCCCCAGAAAACCGGACCTCGCCCACTCTCATGGCCTTCAGAAAAGCTGTCAAGACCTGGCTTTTCCGGCAGGCCTGGGGCTGTTGACCTCATTATTGAGGTCCACCCCCAACTGAAATGAATATATCTGTGTTGTTTTTAACTTGTCTTATTTTATTTTTATTTTCTTTTATTTTCTTTCTTTTCCCTTCTGTAAGCCGCCCGGAGTCCTTTGGGATTGGGCGGCTTATAAATAAAATCAAACTTCAAACTAGATAAAGTAGAAGAATGTGGGTTAGACAGCATCACCACCAGATGGATTCGTAACTGACTGACCAACCGCACTCAATGTGTAAGTCCTCAGTGGAACTGCATCTTTATGGAGGGAAGTATGCAGTGGAGTACCCCAAAGCTCCTTTTTGGGCCCAGTACTCTTCAACATCTTCATCAATGATTTGGATGAAGGAATAAATGGGGAACTCATCAAATTTGCAGATGACACCAAGCTGGCAGGAATAGCCAACACTCCAGAAGATAAGCTAATGATACAGAAGGATCTTGTCAAACTTGAACATTGGGTACTATCTAATAAAATGAAATTCAATGGTGAAAAGAGTATGGTTCTACATTTAGGCAACAAGAACGAAATACACAGGTACAGTATAGGTGGTACCTTGCTCAACAGTAGTAACTGTGAAAGGGATCTTGGAGTCCTAGTGGACAACCATTTAAATATGAGCCAGCAGTGTGCAGCAGCTGCCAAAAAAGCCAACACAGTTCTAGGCTGCATAAACAGAGGGATAGAATCAAGATCACGTGAAGTGGCTGGGCACGGAGGGAGGAGTCCCCATCGTTGAGATGTGCCCAGCCGGATTTCAGGTGCTGCATCAGCCGAGAGCCCAGGGAAGGGGTGGCGGTGTGGCTATCGGAGTCCGGGAGTCTTTAGTACCTCGTAGGATCCCTGCTCCGGAGCTTGTCGGGTGTGAGTCCCTGCTGGTGAAGCTGGACCTCAAGGGTCAAGTGGGTCTGCTGCTTACGTACCTGCCTCCCAATTGTGTTGCAGCAGCCCTCCCCTCGCTCCTCGAGTCAGTAGCCGAGCTAGCAGTTGAGTTCCCTAGACTTATGGTTCTGGGGGACTTCAACTTGCCTTCGCTCGGTGAACACTCTGATGGAGCGCAGGAGTTCATGGCTTCCATGACAGCCATGGGCTTGACTCAGGTAATTCGAGGCCCAACCCACTCGGCGGGTCACACACTTGACCTCGTATTCCTCTCGGAGCAGTGGAGTTACGATCTTGGTCTGAGGGGTAATGAGATCATACCCCTGTCGTGGTCAGACCACTACCTACTGAGGCTAGACTTCCGGAGGCCAAACCCCCACCATAGGGAGGAGGAACCGACCAGATGGTTCCGCCCCAAGCGACTTATGGACCCTGTCAGGTTCCAGACGGAGCTTGGGGTTATTCCTGACACCCTCGCCCACAGTTCGGTGGAGACCCTCGTCGCTGCCTGGCACTCGGCAGCTTCGGGGTCTCTAGACCGGATTGCGCCACTACGGCCCCTCCGGGTCAGCGGAGGCCTCCTTGGTTCACTGAGGAGCTCCGGGAGATTAAGCGCCGGAGGAGACGCCTAGAGTACTCGTGGAGGTCCGATAGGTCCGAGTCAAAGCGGGCACTTTTAACAGCATGCACCAAGGAGTATATTCGGACTCTAAGAACAGCAAAAAGAACATACATTGCCTCCTTGGTAGCGTCCGCGGAGTCCCGCCCAGCCGCCCTGTTTAGGATAACCCGCTCCCTCCTAAATAGGAGGGAGACGGGGGACCCCTTACAGGGTAAGGCTGAGGAGTATGTCCAGTTCTTGGCGGACAAAGTTGCCCGGTTTCGATCGGACCTGGACTCCACCCCAGTAGATCCAGCCGGGACACAAGGGGAAGACTTGGCAAACCATCTCTGGGTTGAGTTTCAGGAAGTTGCCTCTGGGGATGTGGACAAGGCTATGCGAGCTGTGAGTGCCTCCACCTGTATACTGGACCCGTGTCCCTCCTGGCTGGTTGCCAGCAGCAGTGAGGTGACACGAGGCTGGATCCAGGCGGTTGTTACCGCCTCTCTTCGGGAGGGGTACTTCCCCACCGCGCTTAAGACAGCGGTGGTGAGACCCCTCCTGAAGAAACCGTCCTTGGATCCAGCTGTCCTTAATAACTACTGTCCAGTCTCCAACCTCCCCTTTGTGGGGAAGGTTGTTGAGAAGGTGGTGGCTCTCCAGCTTCAGCGTACCTTGGAGGAAGCTAACTATCCTGACCCTTTCCAGTCTGGCTTCAGGCCCGGTTACAGCACAGAAACCGCTTTGGTCGCATTGACCGATGATCTCTGGAGAGCTAGGGATGGAGGCCGTGCTTCCATCCTAGTTCTCCTTGACCTCTCAGCGGCTTTCGATACCATCGACCATGATATCCTTCTGCGACGACTGCGGGAGATAGGGGTGGGCGGCACTGTTTTGCAGTGGTTCTCCTCCTACCTCTCGGACAGGTCGCAGTCAGTGTTGGTGGGGGGGCAGAGATCGTCCCTGAGGCCCCTAACTTATGGGGTGCCACAGGGGTCGGTCTTATCCCCCCTACTATTTAACATATACATGAAACCGCTGGGTGAGATCATTCGGAGGCACGGGATAAAATACCACCAATATGCGGACGATACACAGCTGTATCTGTCCGCCCCGTGCCAACTCAATGAAGCGGTGGACGTGATGAACCGGGGTCTTGAGGCCGTTAAAGACTGGATGAGAGCAAACAAGCTGATACTCAACCCAGACAAGACCGAGTGGCTGTTGTGTTTTCCTCCCAAAAATTTGACCAACGTACCATCACTCAGGCTGGGGGGACAAAATTTATACCCCTCAGAAAGGGCCCGCAACTTGGGAGTCCTCTTGGACCCACAGCTGAGTTTTGACCACCATCTTTCAGCTGTGACCAGGGGGGCATTTGCCCAGGTTTGCCTGGTGCGCCAGTTGCGGCCCTACCTGAATCGGGAGGCCCTCACAACAGTCACTCGAGCCCTTGTGATCTCCAGGCTGGAATACTGCAATGTGCTCTACATGGGGCTGCCCTTGAAGAGCACCCGGAGACTTCAGCTAGTCCAGAATGCGGCCGCGCGAGTGATTGTGGGCGCACCACGGTTCGCCCACATAACACCGATCCTCTGTGAGCTGCACTGGCTACCTGTCGATCTCCGGGTGCACTTCAAGGTCCTACTCACCACCTATAAAGCGCTCCATGGTAGTGGATCTGGCTATTTGAGAGACCGCCTTCTGCCAATTACCTCCCTGCGTCCCATCAGATCGCATAGAGTTGGCCTCCTCTGTATTCCATCCGCCAGTCAGTGCCGACTGGCGACTACTCGGAGGAGAGCATTCTCTGTTGCGGCTCCGACGCTATGGAATAATCTCCCCGTGGAGATCCGTACCCTCACCACCGTCCAGGCCTTCCGCACAGCCCTCAAGAACTGGCTAGCCCGTCAGGCCTGGGGATAAGTTTTTACTTTCGCCCCTCCCGAATGTCGAGTGAATGTTGTGTTTTACTGTTAATTTATTTTTGTTCACATTTCTTTTTGTATTTGTCCTACACTCCCTTTCCCCTTTTATTGTAAGCCGCCCTGAGTCCCCTCAGGGAAAAGGGCGGCCTATAAATGTACAATAAATACCAAATACCAAAGTGTTAATACCACTTTATAATGCCTTGGTAAGGCCACACTTGGAATACTGCATTCAGTTTTGGTCACCACGATGCAGAAAAGATGTGGAGACTCTAGAAAGAGTGCAGAGAAGAGCAACAAATATGATTAGGGGACTGGAGACTAAAATATATGAAGAACGGTTGCAGGAACTGGGTATGTCTAGTTTAATAGAAAGAAGGACTAGGGGAGACATGATAGCAGTGTTCCAATATCTCAGGGGTTGCCACAAAGAAGAGGGAGTCAAACTATTCTCCAAGGCACCTGAGGGTAGAACAAGAAGCAATGGGTGGAAACTAATCAAGGAGAGAAGCAACTTAGAACTGAGGAGAAATTTCCTGACAGTTAGAACAATTAATCAGTGGAACAGCTTGCCTCCAGAAGTTGTGAATGCCCCAACACTAGAAGTCTTTAAGATGATGTTGGATAGCCATTTGTCTGAAACAGTATAGGATTTCCTGCCTAGGCAGGGGTTTGGACTAGAAGACCTCCAAGGTCCCTTCCAACTCTGCTATTGTATTGTATCTTGAACGTACCCATCACTACTTCTCTACCCTTCCCATCCCCCCAGTGGAGGATGTGGTAGAAGTCCTATCCCAATGCCTAGAGACTGTCAGATTCTTAATGTGGAAAACAGTTTCAGATGCAACTCAAGCAAGATGAATAACTATCAGTTCAAAAGTATTTTTATTCTAGGGCTGATTCTTGATGGGGGTAACCATTATGCTTCTCAAGAGGAAGCAGTTTCATAGTCTGGGGGTTCTTTTGGATTCATAGTTCCTGTCTAAAGAGCAGACCACAAAGGGTTATGTTAAGCTTCAGCTATTACAGTAGGGGAAGCCTTATGTAGAACAGATTTCTTTGAAGATGGGCCATTCATGCTCTTGTCATCTCCCTATTGGATTACTTAAATTCACTGTACAGAGGGATACCTTTGAAGATCAAGAAGAAATTTGAGCTGGTATAGAGTGCAGTGTTCTGCATGTTCATTGGCCAATCTGAGTACTGGCATTTTACACTGTTACTACAGGATATGTGTTGCCAACCAGGGTATTCCTGAATGCAAGTTAAGATTCCGATTGCTACTGACTCCTTCCCCATGGTGCTTGCTGAACAGAGGGGGATTTTTTCTCTCCCACTGATGAACAGTTGATTTTGCCACCAAAGCTGGTTGTTTAGTGGCCTTGCTCCCCATTTTTTGAAGGGGAGACTAGAAAGGACCCAAGACAACATTCACACGATCATGCACCGATAGAAAAGAAGGGGTCTAGATGCCCTCTATTCTCAATAAGGAGTGATCAGAAGGTCTAATCTCTTGTCACCTTTTCCCTTCAGCTGCCCATTTTTGCCTAAATATGCCTGGGACTTAATTGCACTTTTTGAAGCTTTTAAAATCTCTTCATTTATGACTAGTTGACTTCTGATCTATTTTATAACCCTTTGCTGGACATTTACAACTTTTTTTCCTGATCTTTCGCTATTTACGATTAAATTCTAAGCTATGTTTTTTTAGCTGTAAGGAAGTTTGCAGTGGGATTTATATTTACACAGGATTGCATTATAAATTTTGCTTGTTCTAACTTTTTTCTTCTTTTAAAAAAAAGAACCTTAATACTTATCTCTTAATTTTTGATGGGGAAATTCCCGCTTTTTAAACCCTGGATGGGGGAGCCTTTCCTTGTAGAAGCTGTTACAATTTAGGTGTTCCTCTTGTGCTTGAAGAGAGAACAAATGTTTCTCATGCCTCTAAAAGGAGATGTTTTGGGAAACATCTGAAAACAGAATGCTCTCCAACTTACAGGTTTTGTTTGAAAATATAAATAACAAATTTAATGGGTCAATAATGGTTTTTTAAACTCAATATGACATCCAAAAGCAGGAAATAACCTTGCAATTTGAAGAAATGGAACCTGATATTTGCTGTCAGATGCAAAGAGAAAATGTTTGATTGAAAGGAGAATGAATGTAGGAAATTCTGAGCTAATGGAATGAAGGATAGACTGGACGTTCTTGTCAAGAGGAATGTAGTGTTGTCAAGGAAAATAAGTCAACACCAGATATTGCAGAGAGATATCTACATCAAAGACTTATGAAGTTTGGAAATGAGATGCAATTGTTGGGAAAGTTTCCAATTAAAAACCTAAAGAAAGGTTTCATTATTAAGAACCAAATAAGGGTATTCTACCCTGGACTCAAGAGATAATGATGGGGTGATTTGTGGCAAATAAGAAACTGCTGTAGACTTTCCAAGAGATAAATGCAATAACAGATTTTTAACAGATTACTTTGAACTTAAACTTTGCTGTTGTTTAACATGTTAACTATTTTTCCTTTCATATATACGTATATATAATGTGTGCCAGGTGAGTTGAGTTGCAAATAAATGTACAAGCTTATACATTTTGGATCTAGTTTGTAAGGAGGGAAACTATTATTGTGGCTATAGATGTTCAACTGGGATAGATAATATGTGTTTTTATCCTTTGTTTCTTTTCAATTCACATTTTTAATGTTTTTGTTTAGTTTTACTTTGTCTCTGTTTAATTTTTTTTTCTGTTTGGTTTTTTATTTTAATTTTTTGAGTAAAATAAAATGGTTGGGGAAAAAGATTCTGGTTACTACTTTTAAAGTTGTATATGGCTAAAGCTTAGGTATCTAAAGGACTGCCTTTCCAAAATAGTCTATGTGCATTTTCTTCATAATTTCCTAGAAGCTAATACATCTTGATTTTTCCAGGAAACATTTGGGAAGTGAAAGTAGTTATAGGCTCTTTATATCTATATTTTGTTATAATTTATTATAACATTATAATATTAAGTATTATGGTTTTATTACTAAAATTTAAAAACAGAATTTTACTGCAGCTGGTCTTTGGGTCTCTGCTGTACATGTACGGGGGCATGCGTGGGGCACATATGCGTGGGGAGCAGGCCACATGCAGGGAGCATGCATGCATCGTATTTTGGGGATTTGGGTGACACACTTTGGGCATTCGGTCCAGAAAAGGTTAGCCATCACTGGTCTAGGATCTCCTGCTTGAGCAAGGGGCTGGACTAGAAGACCTCCAAGGTCCCTTCCAGCCCTGTTCTGATTCTGATAATGAAGCCTTCACATTGTAGTCATAAGTTGTGGAGTTGTTAAGTGGTCACCTTGCTAAATGATCATAATCCTTGCTTTCCATGTTATAGTCATTAAGTGCCAGTGTAGGTTATTAAGCAAAGCATGGGGTGTCTCAGGCATAAGGGATCCTCAACCTCCCTTATTGCTGAGACACTGAAAACTTTTCTTAATAACCCACACTGTCACTTAATGATTATAACATGGAAAGCAAGGATTGTGGTCATTTAGCAAGTGCCAAATATAAAAAGCTTAACAACTTAATACAAACAATAGCAAAATATGAACAAAATAATAAACATTTTTTTAAAATTCTCTAAAAGAACTTCAGTAGGATTATAAAAGGCAGTATATTTTTCATCTTCCACATTTATAAATTATGTTCTAAATACTCTTTAATAGTTTCTAAACACAGATGGTATGAACCTTATCTTGAACAACATTTCTTCCTATTTCAGACATCTTTCTGTACTATTTTTTATTACCTCCTTTCAATGTCTGCATTATGATTTGGTTTTCATCATTCTTTCAACCACATTCCCCTGGTCTAGTGTCATTCTATGGAGTCACCTGGGTAGGGCAATCATAATCAGAATGAAGCAAGAAATGTAGACTCATTTCTTGGGTGTAACATTGCTGCCCGGAAGAGGTTAAATATAGCAGCTAGTGACTTGTATTCCCTTTCTTCTATCAGTTGTTAACCCATAATAAATATACATAACACATATTTTAACAAGTACAAACATGTTTTAAAGCTTTTTTTTTTAAATTAAACCTTCATCTTCTTTTGTTTACAGGTGGCTGTAAGAATCCACGTGAGACCAGATTTAGCGTAGTGGTTGAATTTCTTCGTTTCTACCCCGTGGGAACAGTTGTGCACCATGTTTGCCATCGAAGTGCTATCCACATTCCTGGTCGTCCAGAAAGGCCTGCTATTACTTGCTTGTCAAATTATACCTGGTCATCAGTCCCAGTTTTTTGTAAAGGTCAGGATCTTCCATTAAAACTACCTTCAAAACTGCATTGAATAAATTGCTAATTCATTTGGTAATGATTTCACAAAGGTATGATCCTACAAAGGTCAACTGATGTGTGCAATTAATTAATAATATTTATAATGGTGCTGAATTCCTGAATTATACTTCTGAGGCTCTTAAAAAACTAATAGATACACTACGTTTTTAGTTTGGTTGATATCAAATACAATTTTATTGGCATATTATTTTTTATTATTTTAAGGACTATTTTGAGGGACTGCTTATTGATTGCTGTGAACTATTATAGCACATATTTTCACCTCATGGAATACAGGGGGATATTGACTAATTTTTGATACTTCTTTTATGAAATATTTATTCAAATTTATTACTTTATTTCTGCCAGAAACCTGAGCACTACAAGAGGTGAGGGTTGATGGCTATGATTCAGGCTTGAAAAATGGCTTCCATAGTGAGAAAGGGGAATCAAGGCATGATCTAGGGTGGTTGATTATATTCAACTTCAAGCACAAGTAATTCTTTTCTTATAGGGTGCTAGTGACACTTACACAATGTAAACCCTTCAGTTTGATACTCATTGATTTATAATCTCTATTATTATCATTATTGTACAGGGCGGGGCATAACCTTTTCCTAGGGGGTCACAGCAACACTTGTAATAACAACACAAATAATTCATACACCATTCGAAAGCCCATCAAAAACTGAGTTTATTGACACGATTTAATAGTCAGTATGACCACCATTAGCCCTTCGAACAGCATTCAAACGAGGTGGATAAGAACACAACAAATCTTCAAACAGTTCCGTTCGATTTTCCAGATTTTTCAACACAGTTTCCAAATTCATTCTCAAAGTTTCAACCGAATATTGATTTTGACCTTGCTCCTGAATCATCAGAGCTTCCACTTCATCCTTAATTATGGCCCCAATGTTCTCTGCCGGATTGAGATCTGGCGAATTTCCCAGCCAGACGTCATTGCCCCAAAATTCGACATTGTTTTCCTTTAACAATTGCTGAGTCGCATTTGCACGCATGCAAGGAGTTTTGTCATGAAGAAAGACAGCCTCACCAACCACCAAGACATTGTCTGGATCACTGAGAAATGGAATGACATTCTCCAATAAAATTTTCTCACGGAAATAACTGCCATCCCAGGATTCCCCTTTATCCTTCAAAACCCAATGCAGTTTCTTGGCTGTGAAAATGACGAAAATCCCGATGCAAGTCGGATTGCGAACGATTTGTCGATATCGTTCATGTTTGGCGATGTCGTCGACGTCTTTAGCCCAAATTCGATCGTTCTGGAAATTCGGTTTTCGAATGGCATAAACGAAGAATTCGTCAGATGGCGCCAAATGAAGAAAATCTTCCTCGGTCCATTCAGACAACCAATCGCACAACCAAAGCCGATCTTGAACGTGTGTTTGAGTTTTCAATGGTTTGCAAATGACATGGAATGGCTTCAAACCTTCTCGTTCTCGATATCGGCCGATTGTCCTTTGATCAACTCGTTTTCCACGAATTTGAAGGATTTCTTGGGCCACTTTTCGGTTTCCTTTTCGTTGTTTGCGACTGCCAGTTGCAATGATGGCTTTGCTTTCTTGGGACAGTTGCAGAGGACGCCCTTCTCCAAATTTTGTGAAACATTCTTGGGCTGTTTTGTTCCAATTATCAGTAACCCAATCCGGATGACGTTTCAATTTGTTTGCAATCCATTTTCGATTGATAAACGTCGCTCCAGCATCGCGAGCCTCTCGAAAGGCAATGCATTTTATTCTGTCAATGATCCTTTGTTCTTCCGAATCGAATTTTCCAGCCATTCTTAAAGCAAATTTAACATTTAATAGCTCATTCAATTCAGTTTTTTATGGGCTTTAAAATGAGGTGTCGCGGAAGTTGTAAACTGCTGTCGATCTTGCTGTGACCCCCTAGGAAAAGGTTATGCCCCGCCCTGTATGTCTGCATTTATAGTTCAAATTAGTCTTACTGCCTAATATTATCTTCCTCTTGATACGTAATTTAAATGCAAGAATGATGATCAATATTTTTATTTATTTACTTTATTATTTCATAATAATAAAGTAATTAATATAGCTGCTCATTTATATGACTGAGTGGCTAACAAACAAAGAACAAGAAACAATTAAACAACACAACAGTGGCCTTTTGTAATTGACAAATATAAATTTTGTCAATGTGCAGATCAATGTGCAGGCAAAGTGAAAGGTTTTTTTGGGGTATGATGACCAGAGGGCTGATAACCAATAGCCCACTGGGAATAACATAGCCAATTTACGCCACAATCTTTTAACTGTGATTTTCAGATCTTGATACTTAGCTTCTTTAATTCTTTATCTTCTATCCTAGTATAGAAGTATTGCTGCATCCCATTATTGCTGCATCAGTTATCCATGTTTTCTTTTTTTAAAACCACAAATAAATCTGGAATATTTATCACTTTTTATTCAGAAACCCCACAACATTTTAAACTAATTTTTCTACTGTATGTTCACGTCAATTTTTTTCATTTCTGGAACATAATTATTTGTACAAATGTTCCAGTAAATCATTTTGTTTTACGATATCATTTATAATCAATTTGTACAATGTTCTTGCATGAAGTGAATATCTACTGTTTCTTCTGACTCTGTGCACAATAGGCACTTTAAATCATTTCTAACCTTTATTACATTTTATGAAGATATGTACAACAATTTCCTTTCACTTCTTTTACTGTCCTTGCTGGATGTCCAGAAGATTTTTATGTTTCTTCATTTTTATCAGATAAATACTGTTATTTATTTGCATAATATCCATTATCTGTCTACTAAGTAAAGAAACACATTAATAACAATAATAACAATAACACTTAGAGCACTGATAGACCAGTGATACTGGTACCACTTCACAATGCTTTGCAGTCCTCTCTAAGTGGTTTTACAGAGTAAGCATATTGCCCCCAACAATCTTGGTCCTCATTTTATTGACCTCGGAAGGATGGAAGGCTGAGTCAACCTTGAGTTGGTGAGAATCAAATTGCCAAACTGCAGACAGACAACAGACAGCAGAAGTAGCCTACAGTTCTGCATTCTAACCACTGCACCACCATCACACACACACACACACACACACACACACACACACACACACACACACACACACATATCAGATTCAGCTAGAATACATTTTGAAACTGAAATTGATAATTTTATTCATTGATATCTGTGTTGCTGGTCAGGTACTATAACAAAGTTATCTTCTATCTAATGCTAAGCATTTTTCAGGGCATTAATTTTTGTTGATTACAATATATAAATTAGCTTGTCTTTCCACTATGACTGTTCTCCCAAGAAAATCTATAAGGTTTCTTTATGATTGAAATTATCTCCTTTTGGTGTGTGTTTGTGTGTGTGTGTATACATACACACACACACACATATACATATATACATACAGAAACATAGAATCGTAATTCTCAATATTTGTTTTCTATTACCTAGGACTACCATGCGGTGATCCAGGGAAACCAGAAAATGGTGACCGTATTATGCTAATGGATTTCCTGCTAAAAGCAAAAGTAAATTTCAGCTGTAATGAAGGGTGCGTGTTAAATTGGCTGCCTTAGCAAAGTCTAATTATACTATTAGTCCTTTATTTTAGACAATAATTGAGACTGGAATTTTTGTTGCTAAATGATGCACTTGTAAAGCAGCAAGACTCAGATAAAGGGTGCATGAATGGCAAGACAGATGTAGCAAGGCTCGGGGGGGGGCATGCAGAGATTGCAAGCGGTCAGCGTGGTATGAGCACAGTAAATAGTAAATTAATGATGAATTTTTTAAAAATGAATGTTGCACTTTTTCATGATGTGTTTTCTCAAGTTTTCTTTGCTGTGAATAATTTTTATAGTGGAGTTGGACTTTTTTTACCACTTATGAAATGACTAGATTTCTTTTTAACAATGTAAGCAAATATGAAAAAAAAAAGAAAAGAAGGAAGGAATATAATAAATTATTTTTTTAGTATATAAATGTAGATATATAGATATACATCAACATGAACAGTGTGGCATCTGGGTGTCATTCATTTTGATATAAATAATAATGATATTAATATTTGTTATGTTAGTCAAACTTTTGTAATCTTAGTGTTGATACACATATTTGTATTAAGATATAGTCATTAATTAATTGTTCAGTGTTTCAGTATACCATTCTAATGCCAATCACAGTATTAGTTGAACAGACATAGTAATACCATCTTTCAACCTCTAATCTTTCCATCTGATTATTGCTATTATTCTATTATATAAAAATGTGTATACTAATATCCCCCTATTTCTTGTTTCTAAGACATTTCCTTTCTATCTATCATCTCTTGCCCATTTTAATAATTCAATTCTTATTCATTTTTTTGCTTGCTTCCCATGCTCCTCTCTTGGATCTTTATCTAGTCTAAATATTTCTCCCATCTTTCCCATCTTATGCAGCCAGGCCTCCAGTGTATCTAACCAAGCCCCTATCTCCCTTTCAAAGGTATCTTCCTGCTTATCTAATTTCACTTTTAATCTCTTAAAATATTTTTCCTTGATTTATTTCATCACTCATTATTATCTTTATTGTCCTTTTCCTCTTATCTTCTTGCTTTATTTGCTGATTTGTCTGTTCTATCTTTTCTTCCATTCTTTCTGGATTTTTTTCCTGGACATTTTGATCTTTGTTCATTGTTCCTTGTGAAGTATTTTCTATTTTCCCATCTATACCATGTATAGGTTCCCTATCTCATTGTGGTATTTTGTCATAGTGTCATTAATATTTTGGAATATCGCAATTTCTTGTAAAATTCCACTCATTTCCCCTGAAGGAGCATCTCATCTTATTTTAGTAAGTCTCACTCTTGCTCAATAGTCCAAAAACCATATATTCACTCCTAACATTGCTTCTCAGAGAGTACAATAATCATAGTTCTTTATATCCCAGGATTTATCAGTCAGTTCTTTTAGGTAGTTCAGGATCCGTGTTCTCACAATTAAACCTTCAGTAGTCATAAGGTAGATTAATATAGAACAGTAGATATCACCACAGTCCTCCAGATAAATGTTGTTTATTTATCAAAATTTTCCAAGACTTGTAGGGGTATGGTACATTTTTTATTCATTAGTAGGTGGGTGCCCTCTGCTTAGATTTCAGTGTCTCCAATCTGACAGGTATTTTAACCAATTTTAATTTGATTTATAGAAGCCAAATCAGTTATTTAAGTAGATAGTTCCAGAATTTTAAAATGCCTTTCCCAAACCTACCCAGTTTAAAAATCCAATTTTCTGTGTTTTAAAAGTTTTTTAATTTTCTCCCATTAGTTCCCTCCTTCTCGGTCTGGGATTTTTCTCTAAGTAGTTATTTGTTGCTTTAACAAATAAATCTAAAAATCTCTTTTCCCGGATTTTTTTTCCCTTTTTGGGTTAGGTTCTAAGTAAAAAAGGAATAATCTCACCCAGTTCCAATCACTGTTCATCTACACCACTCCTGCATTTTCTTTGTTGCCTTGGCTGTCCCAGTTTAATGGCAGCCATAATGGCAGCCTCTTATCCTCATCGTGAACAAGAGGGAAAAAGAAAGCCTGGGTCAAACAGGAGAGTTGCAGCTCTCCACAACCTGCAGGACGCCCCTTTTTCTTCACCACCCCTACAGGGTGGCTTTGCCTCCTTTTGGAGCTCTCTAACAGTGAGAATTTAGGAGCACGGAGACCGCTCCTCACGTCCGATCTTGCCACAACATCAGCTGGCAGTCAGAATAGAATAGAATTTTATTGGCCAAGTATGATTGGACATACAAGGAATTTTTCTTTGGTGCATAAGCTCTCAGTGTACATAAAAGATAAAAGTGATCATGATCATAGTCATCATAAATACATTCATAATGAATCATAAGATACAACACTTAGTCATAGTCATAGGATACTAAATAAGCAATTGAAATAATAGGAAGCTAAATAAAACAATATAATCGTAGATACAAGCAACAAGATTATAGTTGTAAGTAGAAAAGGAGATAGGTAATAGGAAGGATGAGAATAATAGTAATACAGTCTGACAGTGTTGTGGGAATTAGTTGTTTAGCAGAGTGATGGCATGTGGGGAAAAACTGACCTTGTATCTAGTTGTTCTGGTGTGCAATGCTCTATAATCATTTTGAGGGTAGAAATTGAAACAATTTATGTCCAGGATGGGAAGGAAGGAAGGAAGGAAGGAAGGAAGGAAGGAAGGAAGGAAGGAAGGAAGGAAGGAAGGAAGGAAGGAAGGAAGGAAGGAAGGAAGGAAAGGGTCTATCTGCTTACATATTCTCTGCTTACGTATTCTTCATGTCTTCCAATAGTGTAGCCATCGCTGCTGTAATTGAGAGATATCTTTCATTTCCCAGAAATATGGACTTCTCAAGAGACATGTTTCTTCAAATAATATGCCCAAAATGTTGTAATTCGACCCTGATAATTTATGCTTTAAATAATGCAGTAAACATCAAAAAATGTGATTTTTTGGCTATCTATTTTGCAATCTTTTAAAAGAGAAAGTGATTACAATGTATTGTGTTCTTTTTCTTTTCTTGAGGTACCAATTAATTGGATCACCTACAATCCAGTGCTTATCACGTGCATATGATGATAATAGAGTCGTATGGAAACCAAAGCCTCCAATATGTTTCAGTAAGATTCTTTACTTCTTTCGAACAGCCTGAGCCCAGGCTTGTGGATTGCAGCAGGGGACTGAATGGGTATGAAATGCTTAGAACAGGCTGGGATCCCACTGGAGCATCTCTAAGTTTAGCAGTGTCTCATGCTAGTTTCAGATGCTGAGAAATTGGATTAAAGCTAACACAGGGAACTAGCAGTCATGTGGGTATCCATGACTTTTTTTCCCTTTGTGTTTGTTCTACTTTAATCTTTCTTCTGGAATTAAATTCTCTCTCTCTCCCTCCCCCTCCTTCCTTCCTTCTCCATCCTTGGCATTTTGCATGCCCTCCAAGAATCAGGAGAGGATTCCATGGCATTGTCGGGCCAGGAATTGAGATAAAAAGTTGGGTATCATGTGCTATATTCCCATGCTGAGAGATGAACTCATTCATTGACTTTATGTATGGGAAATGGGAAGAATGGTGAGTCTTGTACTGCACAACAGGGCCCTTGGACTGGATTTTTCCTACATACTAATATCAACTTGATCAAATTCCAGAGGAAGGAGAACAATTGTAATAGTGTCCCCTTCTCAACATTTTAAGATAGTCCACAAGTATGCCATAGATAATGGTAGCAAATGCCATGGAAAGATCAAGCAGGACCAGGGAAGTTGTTTTATCCTTAACCCTGATCCTGTGAAGGATCATTTTCAAATGCAATCAATATCATGTTAGCATTGTATTCAGATCTAAAACTCAACTGAAAAGATCAAGATCATTCATTTCATAACCCTATAGAGTTGCTATACACAATCTCCACTCCTTCTCCAAAGATGGAAACTGCTGGGTCCAGTGATATATTTTTTGAAGAAACAGGCACAAGTCTTCACTCAATAATGAATTAACCCTCATTTGGACCCTCATATTGATTTCCTCCTAGATGGCTTAACCAAGAAAAGCATAAATCTAATTCAGAGATGGTAAAAATAACATCCCCAAGGACAGCAAGGTTGGAGCTAACCTAAACTGAGATGGAATGATGTTCCATAGGGCAGAAGCCACAGCAGAGAATGCCATCTTCCTACGTCCATCAGCCAACACTCCTTAGCCAATGCCAGATCTAGGATGGGTGGAAATAATTGGAGAAACCCTAATCCCAATACATGAAGGGCTTGAATTGTCCCTGAAAGCATACTGGAAGCCAATGCAGCTGTGCAAAGACCTTGAGCAAGAACAGCAAGTACAGGAGGACCTCCAGATTGCATACTAAGTGTGTTTGTGGAAGTGCCACCCATCTAACATCCAAAGTTGAAAGTCCCTGGAACAAGGAAGCCCCAAAATCCAGAACCATTTGCTTTTACTCAGGCTGAGCAGAAGCCTATTGTCTCATTCACGCCCCCATAGCTTCCATGCATTGAGAAAACCTCCACAGTAACACTAAGATAGCTAGGGTGGATATACTTATTATAGCTCATCCCAAACTCTAGGATGGCAAAAGAGCTAAACTCTCATGTCCCCTCCCCTCATATCAACACCAACTATAATTGTCTGTATAAAAGGAGAATCAGCACGACACTATGCCACCCACACCCAAGTCCTAGAGCCACCCCAGGATACCATGATTGATGGTATCAAAGCTGCTGAGATGAAGAACAAGGATGGATGCATCACCCCCATCTTGCTCCCACCAGACATCATCCAATTGTAATCAATGCTGTCTCATTCCAAATCAGGTCAGAATCCTCATTGGAAAGGCTCCAGACAATTTGCTTTTTCCAGAGCCCTCTAAATCTTTAGCACAGCTGCCCTCTCTACAATCCTTCCTAAAAATGGAATGTTGGAAACTGAATGGAAATAATTAAGGATAGTGAGATCTACTAATGGCCCTTTGTGAGGAGTGAACCAAGAGATGGCAGGAACACATCTTTTTCAGAAAGAAATTCACTATTATCAGAACCCAACCAAAGGTCCTTTGACCAACCAGGATGCATTGATCTAATAATACAGAGGTGACCAAGCGAACAGCTTGAAGGATCCTAGCTAATTCATCAGGCCTGACAGGATCAATTTTCCTCCTCCTTGATAATCTAGCCAGACCTGACCTCCAGTAGCCTTTGTAAAACTATATCCAGCTGACTTGGTGTTATCATATAGTGACTGTTTAGGTGAAGATATTGATGGTAGATGGATGGATGGATGGATGTAGTCAGACACAGACAGACAGATGACATAGACAATCCAGTTTCCTCTCCTAGAAAAATTAATTGACCATTTGTTTTGGCAGTTTTTTTTTTTTTTTTACCAATTACACAATTTTGTTTCAGGGCCCACTTGTCCTCCTCCTCCAGAAATAAAGAATGGAATTTATACTGGAGGAAAGAATGTAACTTTTCCTCTTTACTCAAATGTGACCTATACCTGTGATCTTGGGTTTTCACTTTCTGGAGGTGATCTTCTGCATTGTATAACTGAAGATAATAAAACTGGGATCTGGAGAGGGTCTGTTCCTGAATGCAAAGGTAAAATATAACTTCATTTTTTTTACTAAGTTGAATGATGTTTTAAATTTCAATTCAGTGATTTTTATTAGCTTTTTAGAAAAAAGATGTAAAATATGAAATATTAACTTTGATGTTTTGTATAATATTTAATATTTTATGCTGAGATACTTTCCCAAGTTTTTTTTTAAAAAGAAACAAACACATTGAGTACGTCAGTGATGTTGTTCCACAGATAACATGGGCAGCTTCCACAAAGAAACATACTTCGGAGTTTTGTTCTTTTTTTCTCCATTAAGCAAGAAAAATTCTTTCGCCCTTCTATATGCAAAATAACACATCTGGATTTAACAATAAACATTATATATTTTGTTGAATACAACTATATGTAACAAACATATGTATTTAACTTTAAATGTAAGTAGAAAATTAAAATATTTTAAATACTTTTATAAATATATAGTGCTATTCTAGACACTGGATAATTTTCAAAACTTGGCTTGCCTTATGTAATAGCATAAGAAATATTTTTTCATCAGCCTATTATTAACTCTACCTTTATTGGATATTATCTGGCACTAAAAGCTTTCTTGTTGTAAGGAAGTGTTTTCAAAGGTTATGAGGTCATCAACTGGGAAAATAAATCCAAATCCAATTGCAAATCTTTGAGTATCCATGGAAAGTTGCATGTCTCTTTCGATAGTCTCCAAAGAATGATGTTTTACATTTCAATTCGGTGATTTTTATTAGCTTTCTAGAAAAAAGGAATAAAATATGAAATATTAAATTTGATGTTTTGTCTAATATTTAATATTTTATACTGACTTTCCCCAAAAAAATTTTTTTAAAGAAACACATGGAGTATAGCAGTGTTGCTGTTCCACAGATAGTCACCAAAGAGTATGGGGAATCAAAAGGAATTGCTTTTGATTCTGCTGTGTTTCTGAAATATCTCCCACCTGTTTCAGAGATGGTAGATTTCTAGTAATAACGTTGGGTCTATGACTATTTGCCACAGCCAACTTACCATGGCCAACTCACTGAGGGACAACTCAACACGGCCAATTCGCCATAGGGCCACTCACTGTGGGACAAGAGTTACCCTAATATCAAAGAAATGTGGAATAATTAAAGAAAGGATGCAAAAGGGGGGATAGAATGAATGAAAAAATAAAATAATGTTTTATTTATTTTAAATAATTCAATAGAATTATTAAATTGTCCTGCAGTGGATTGTACTGTGATGAGTTGAACGTAGTGAGTTGTCCAGCTGCAAGTTTGCTCTGGCAAATTGTGCCATTCTAATATTTGCTGTGTTGAAAAACATTGCCATCTGTGGGGTGGTGGGGCAATCTGGTATGGAAGTTGCTGGTCAGACTTCAGAATAGAGATTAATATTCTACATGCTCCTCCTTTTACAGGTGCTTGTGCCCACATGTGCAGGTAGTCATTGACTTACAATATTTTTTTAATGACTGAAGTTACCACTCACTGAAAATAGTGACTTATGACTGTTTTTCACACTTATGACTGTTGCAGAATCCCCATGGTCACATGATCAAAATCTGGATGCTTGACAACTGGCATAGATTAATGTCTACTTTTCTGTAATTCTCTCTCTGTACCTTTATTCTGTTCCTATCCGTCGTCTTTCTCTTTTTACTGATGGAAAAGTAAAAGTAAAGGTTCTTGGAGGAAAAAAAAATATTTTTAGAAACATTTCTACTGGAAAAATGGAAAAAGTAGAGGAAACACGAATTTTCTTTGTAAATAATGAATGCAATAAGACAAGATGCCACGCATCAGTATCTTTTATTGACTCCCAATGTTTTCTATAATGGAAAACAGGAAGACCTTTCTCAGTATATCCAATATCTTATTATTCATGTATGCAGAAGACAACCTGTGCTTCCAACAGACATTGCCACTTTCACCAAAGAGGGAGCCAGATTTGCTTGTGCTAACACTTCAGAACCTCTAGAACACTAGTTAAAAGTTCTGGAAACATCTAATATAAAATCAATAACATAATATGAACATTATTATATGAGCAAAGCAAATTATACTAGTGCGTTGTATGTTCTTAAAACAGTAATGTCAATTTAGATCAGTGAAGGACAGTGTAGAAATAGATCCTGCATGTAATTCTAATAAATCCCTAAGGCTTGTTTCTTTTGGTGGTTTAGACATTATTCGTGAGGTGAAAGAGCCTATTAAGGGCTACTTACGTGACCTAATTGTAGTCTTAGGACGCAAGCTGGACATCCCTGCTATATACAAGGTATGTGTCCATTAACCTGTGCCACAAGTTTTTATTTTACATGCTGGAGGCCAGTGAAGAGTTGCGGATTCCGTTCCAACCAGTATGGTTGGAATGGGCTTGCTGGTGTCCACGGGCACAGCGCACACGTGTGTCTTGGCGCTTCTGCGAGCCTCTGTGATACTCCAGCTGCTCAGCGGAGCATCGCGCAGGCGCCATACGTGCTGTGCATATGCGTAGAAGCGCTGAAGACGTAAAAGGACAGTAAGAAGCGAGGGCGGGTGGGTGGGCCCTCCGGAGCACCGTACCGGAACGGTATCCGGTGCTCTGGGCTGGCGCCAGTACGCCCGTACCGGAGCATACTGCCTGTAACCCACCACTGCTGGAGGCATATATTAAATGATACCTAGATAGTGTATTATTACAATACTATTCAGTGGGGGACTGCATTTAACATTCTAGAAATTATTTATTTGTATCATTATCCTTTACAAATTTTCTTTGCCATTCCAACAGAACATTCAGTTTATCTATTGATTTTCATGGCCATTACCTCATTCTAGCAGCAAATGCTTGTTGCATTAACAAATGCTTGTTATCAAGAAGTAATCTTACAAGGATACAGAAGGGTGTGGAATCAAGGTTTTTTTATTATAACAATACAATGTCCACCGACTCCACCTATTCAGAAATAACAAATTGATTTCGAGGTTTTTTTTAAAAAATGTGATCTATTGAACAAGAATTAGTGCTTGTTTTATACCACACTAGAGGAAATCACATATTTGGTTTCAGCTTTCCTGAAAGTCCAAGTGTCAATGATTGTTCATAAGCTAAATTTATTTCAACATCATCAAGCATTGTTTTATTCAAAAACAGATGACTCAATGGAAAGATTGAGTGCATATTTCCTCCTTTGTCTTCCCATTACAAAATGTTAATGTTAATATAGCCTTCTCCAAATTAAGCTGGATGCCAGAGGATTTATACATTCATCAGCTTTGATATTCAAAATGTTTACTATAAATAAATTGTAATTCCCAAATTTTAGTCAGCCTTTCTCAGTTCTTGCCCAGCACATAGGTATAAACATTATAAATTGAACTTAATGAAAAACTAATGGACATTTAACAGTTTTGTCATCTTTCTATCGTAGAGGAAGGAGGCTTTGAAATTTGTTCAAATCATAGCTAAGTTACTTGTGTGCATTTAAAAATCATTTTACTTTTTAAACATGTAAAAACTAGATTAAAGCATTAAATAACAAATACAATAAGGTATAAATTAAATTAACACTATTAAGAAACTATAGAACAGCTAATGAACGATAAGAGAAAATGTCTGGGCAAACAACTAAGCTTTTAATATATAGTAGAAACATTCCACAATTGTGTGTTTGTGTGTTTACTGAACAGATATGGAGAATTGATTTCATGTGGTTAGTACCATAATTGAGAATGTGCACTTCTGCATTACAATTAATATCAATAACCTACAGTACACCTATCAGGATGTAAGAGCTGCTAGAAGTTATTCAAATTTTAGATCAAAGTTGCTTAGGACCAGAGAAATCAACAGTGGTTTATTAAAATGACTGAATGACTAAATGAATTAGTGCAGATACTTCAGAAATGGATGTATGTAGAATTCTGAGCCATTTTCAGCTTTTGAACTACCTTCAAGGAAAATCCCCTAATTTCATCTTTAAGCGATTAACCTAAAATTATTTCTATCAGAAAAGGCTGGAGTTGCTGTACAAGCCAAAATTGTTCTACCCAATGACAGGAATCCAGTAACAAGAGTTAAATCCACAATAAACTTGACTAAGTTCTATTCTTACTAAGGGAATGCAATCTTCTCCAAAATAAATTACATACCTTCCAAGCCAGGCATCAACTTCTCAGTCGTATTTACCTTGTTTCATAGTGCTTTGTATTTATTCTCAGCCTTAGGCATTCTTTTTTGTGAAAAATCAAGATTAACTACCACGCAGCAACTTTTCTAAGTGTCATAGCAGTTCCTAGAAAAATGCCAACGACTGAATACTGGTTTAACTTTATTGCTTTCAAAAAAAATAAACATTCTATCAATCTTAAGAGCAAATCTGCTATTTTTTAAATGCTCTTATTTAAGTATTTTCCATCTCCCAGAATAAAATTAAAGAATAGAGTTTGTTATCACATAAAACATAAGGTAAATAAACAAAGCTGGTTGGTCATTTTGAAAAACACAGTGAACTTTTTATTTTGGCTCAGCATGGTGCCTCATATGTAATGAGGATCTTAAACAATTTTCTTCAAATATTTCTAATTATTAATATAAATGTTTGCAGAATTTTTGTCAACTGAAGAAAATAAGATACATGATAAAAAGTGCAAGTAAAAAGTTTAACTGTTCACTTTATTTTCTATCATGTTTACTTTTTTGCACAATCCTATATTTGCTTATTCAAAACTGGTTTCCTTTGTATTTGTTGAAAAGCTAAGTTTCTTGGAATCAAATGAAATTCTTTAGAAGTAACTTAAACATACAAGATGCAATTGCTTTATGGCTAAATGCAAAAGTAATTTGTATTTCCTACTTCCGCTTTTGTTGATGGTCTAACATGAATAATTGGCAATGGCAAACCACTTCTGAAATCTTGCCAATATGAGGGTTTTCTCCAGATAGTTGCTAGGAGACAGGACTGCTTGGATTGGTCCCTGCAGTCTTCTTGGCAATATTTCAGAAGTGGCTTGCTATTGCCTCCTTCCTAGGGGAGAAAGGGGGAGAGAGAGAGAGTTATTGGGCCCAAGACACTCAGTTGGCTTTGAGTCTAAGGCAGAACTAGAACCCATGTTGTCCTGGTTTCTGGCTTGGTGTTTTAAACACTACACCAAGCTAGTCAATAACATATAATTAAGGAGAAACTTCCTAACAGTGAGGAACAATTAGCCAGTGGAACAGCTTGCTTTCAGAAATCATGGGTGCTCCATCATTGGGAGTTTTTAAGAAGAGACTAGTCCAGAGGTCTTCAAACATGGCAATTTTAAGGCTTGTGGACTTCCAACTCTCAGAATTCTCCAGCCAGCTATTCTGGGAGTTGAAGTCCACAAGTCTTAAAGTTGCCAAGTTTGAAGATCTTTGGACTAGACAGTCACTTATCTGAAACGGTACAGGTTCTCCTGCTTGACCAGGAGGGTTGGACTAGAAGACCTCCAAGGTGCCATCCAGCTCTATTCCTATTCCATTTTATACAACGTGATTTTTTTAAAAAAGCATTTAATGAGAATACAACCGCAAGCACGCACCATCAACCAATATTTTCCCAGTTGAAATCTCTCCAGCCTTGTTGGGTCTTCAGTTCCAGAACCTTTATAGAGTTTAAGAGACCGGGGGTGGGGGGGTGGGTGGTAGTCATGCTATCCCCATTTATGGGAACTGAAACCTAACAACAGCTGTCGACAATCGGGGGAAGTTTTAAAAATATATACCAGCTTTGTAACCTGAATCCATCATTTTACAACCTCCACGGGGTTGTTTTTGTTTCCTTTTCCCTTTCCTTTCCGAGTTAACCACCGCAAATTTCTTCAAACTCCTTTTACGGCGCGCCCTCAAATCGCCGCCCTTCCGTAAACTCCAAGTTCCCGTTCGAGGCCACACGTGCTTTTTCAGCAGCGTTACCCTTGTTCGGCGGAGCAAGGCGCCGTCGCCTTAGAAACGCCCTTCCTCTTTTTCATGACGTTTTTACCGTCGAGCTATATAAAGACGAAGCAGCTCACGCCCATTTACCAGAAAAGTGGCGGCGTTGCGGTTGTCAGCATCCGGGGGAATTTGGACGCGCCGCCCTTTCCTTGCCTCTAAGCTCCCGGAGTCTTTTCTTCGGTTTCCTTCTGCGATCAACGATGGGTCTTTTCGCTTCTTGTTCCGAAGAGGCTCTTCCGGCGGCCTTGCTCCTCCTGCTGCTGTTCTCGTCCAGGGCTTTGTGTGAGTAAGAAGCGCCTCTTAAAAAGCCCGCTAAAGTTCGGGCTCTAAACGGAGCGGGCGGGGGTGGGGGTGGGGAGCTCCTTAGTTATTGCTTATGGAAGGGAGCTTATTCTTCGACAAGGCGCGGGAGTCGCTTTGTCCCTTGCTCTGGGCAGCCGCGATCTCTTTGTTGCTTTGCGACCAAGAAGGAGAAAGGCCCCGTCGCCAGGCAGAGCTGCTGCTCCAGCTGCTTTACCGGAAAGGGAGCTCAGCTTTTTGAGTCGAGGGGAGAAAAAAGAAAGACGCCAGCAAAGGACTCTCTACTGTCGCTCTCTGCTGTCAGTGCCTGCTACGAAGGCCACGCCCATTTGCCGCTGTTTGCTCTGTCGGATCAGTAGCACTAGCAATAGTACTTAGACCAGAGGTCTTCAAACTTGGCAACTTTAAGACTTGTGGACTTCAATCCCAAAATTCTCCAGCTAGCTAGCTGGAGAATTCTGGGAGTTGAAGTCCACAAGTCTTAAAGTTGCCAAGTTTAGGGATCCCTGACTTAGACTTATATACAGCTTTACAGCCCTTTCTAAGACTTGTTTTACAGAGTTAACATATTGCCCCAATAATTTTACCTACCTGCGAAGGCTGAGTCAACCTTGAGTGGATGAGACCCAAACTGCTGGCAGCAGTCAGTCAGCAGAAGTACCCTGTAGTGTTGCATTCTAACCACTTCACCACCACGGATCAAGCCTAGTGGCTCCTCGATGACTGTGGATTCTCTATCCGTCATTCCCTACCCCGGGACCCTTTGGTTGACTGTGGGATTCAGAAACAGCTGAGTGTTTAGCCAGATCTGTCTTTGGGAAGACTGAGGTAGTTGAGTACCTGAACTGAGGCTCTTTAAACACATCATAGTTACTGCTCATAATGGGAGCCAAGGCTTTATTTGAAGGACATGTTTGTTGACATAACATCATCATAGTTGTTTTGTGGATGACGTTTGTTGTCGTTTCTCAAACAGAAATGTAACTAACTATCGGGAAGACGTTGGTTGCTCCATTTTTGACCTGTTCACTTGACCTTTTCTCTATGAGTTGGTTTCTTGAGTTACAGAAGCCAAACCGCAATTCAGACTGGGACTGAAAGCCAAGAAGTGCACTTCTGTTTCAGAACATAAAATCTGGACTCTGAAGCAGAGTCAGATGAAAGTGTGTTTATTTAAGGATTATTTTAGTCACTGGTAGGGCAATGTTCACATAGTCTGTTATAACTGCACAAGCAAAGCCCAAAGTTACAAATATGTTAAAAAGCAAATAAAATATTTTTTGTGAATGAAGGTAAATATACGTGTCCCATGAGAATGTTGTAGGATCCAATCTGAATCGGTCAAGGGATCAAAGGTTTATTCTTCCAAGCTTTAAGGCTCATATTAGAGTCCATTGTCGGGGAACTTTTCTCTCCAGAAGATGTGTACTGGGCTGTTCTCTATTTTGTATTTATATGATTCCTGGTTGTAGGTAGCCTTCTGTTATTAATTAGAGTGCTGATGGCTGGCTCTTCTACTGCTGTTACCCTCAGCTCCTAAGTATCGGATTAGCTGGTGGTAAATCAGCACTCCTCCACTGATGGACCAGTTTGACAGGCTTCAATCATTTCTCTGACTATTTTTGTTTCTCTCAGCCAACAATTGTAGCTATGAAGTTGAAAACATGTCCTTGTTCATTGTAATGTGCAGCTATCAATGAGTTTGAGTCTCCTTGTCTAAGTGCTCACTTGTGTTCTTGCAGTCTGATGGTTAGCTTCCTCTCAGTCTGTCCCACATAGTTGCTGGGGGCAATCCATGCAGGAAATCTGGTAAATTGCATTTGAGGTTTCTCCCACCTCTAAACGAATCAATGGTTTTAAATCTGCCTTTAAAAATAAGCTAAAATAGGATAGTAGCTTTAAGCTCCTGTTAAAGAGTATTTTTTTGTGCAGTGAAGAAGAAAATGAGAAAATTGTAGATTTGGAAGAAACCATAAAGATTAACTAGTCTGACTTACTGCAAAATATAGGAAAATTATTTATTTTATTTTTTAAATAAATTTTTATTAGTAAAAGAAAAATACAACAACCAATAACTGGTAAAAGGCAATACAACATCCACTGTTTTGCTTTACATTTGACTGCGTTTCAAGACATTCCCATAGTATCAAAATCATTATAGACATCAAAGGTTAGGTATCTTCTTCCCTCCCTCCCTCTTTCCTTCCCTTGTTTCTTCTTTCCCACTCCCCTTCCTTCCCTCCCTCCTTCTCTCGTTCCCTCCTTCCTTCCCTCCTTTCTTTTCCTTTCCTCCTTTCCTTCCCCTTCCCTTTCCTCTCTTCATCCCCCCTCCTTCTCTCATACCTTCCCTCCCTCCTTTCCTCCTTCCCTCCTTCCTTTCTCTTCTCTTAAGTTCCCTCCTTTCTTCCCTCCTTCCCTCCTTCCTATCTACTCTCCTTCTCTCCTTCCTTCCCTCCCTCTTTCCAAAATTTTGTCCAATTCCTGGTCCTTGTTCTGGAAGCCAAATTGTGCTAAGTCTAATCTATGTTTATTTTGAATTTGAAGGTATGGCCACCAATCAATGTTTATTCCCCTTTCAGCCAAATTTTCCCTAGAGTTTAGTCTATTTTGATCATCTAGCAACTGTTGGTAAATAACAATTTTATCAAAGTTTATCAAATTTGGGTATATCAGGGCTTCCGTCGGAGATAGCAATAGCAATAGCAGTAGACTTATATACCGCTTCATAGGCCTTTCAGGCCTCTCTAAGCGGTTTACAGAGAGTCAGCATATTGCCCCCAACAATCTGGGTCCTCATTTTACCCACCTCGGAAGGATGGAAGGCTGAGTCAACCCTGAGCCGGTGAGATTTGAACCGCTGACCTGCTGATCTAGCAGTAGCCTGCAGTGCTGCATTTAACCACTGCGCCACCTTGGCTCCATTTGGGAAGTTGGGTGTAAAATTTCCTTCTGATTTCCAGCCAGTTCTTGATTAATACCCCTCTTAAGTGGTGTCTACTAAAATAATTGTGGACTTTATTTCCCTCGCACAATAGGTAGTTGTGCCACCCATATTGCAGGTCATGGCCCTCTATCGTTAAGATTCTTTTGTTGGCTAACATTACCCACTCTTTTGTCCACATAGTTGTTGCTGCTTGATGATATGTTTTCCACTCCGGTAGGCCCATTCCCCCTTGTGCTCTTTTATCCTGAAGGTGTTTATATTTTATCCTGGGCTTTTTGCCATTCCATACAAAATTTCGTACCATTTTGTCTAAATCATTATAAAATTTTTCCCCTAATTTGACCGGTGCCGTTTGAAATAGGTAGAGGATTTTTGGCAAAACATTCATCTTGATTACTGCGACTCTTCCCATCAATGATATTTGTAGTTTCGACCAGTTTTTTAAATCTTTTTGGATATTTTGTAATAGTTTATCATAGTTATCTTCTTTTATGGAAGAGCATTTCACAGTCAGCCAGATCCCTAAGTATTTAATTTTTTTGGTTACCTTTATTTCCATTATTTTCTCTAGTTCTCCAATCTGATTTTTGGGAAAGTTCTTTATAATCATTTTAGTTTTTTCCTTATTTATTTTTAATCCGGCCATACGCCCAAAGTTCTCAATATCCTTCATCAAATACGGTCCTGAAATTAGTGGGTCTTCCACAATAAAGACCATGTCGTCCGCGAAGGCCTGTGTTTTGTATTGTTCTTTTTTTATAGTCAACCCCCTAATTTCCTGGTTTAATCTTATCCGACTTAGGAGAACTTCTAAGGACATAATAAATAGTAATGGGGAGAGCGGACACCCCTGTCTAACACCTTTTCCAATTTGTACCCTCTCTGTTAATTCTCCATTAATTATGATGTTTGCAGATTGTTGTGAATATATAGCTTCTATGATCTTTATAAATTTATCGCCAAATTTCATCATTTTTAATTGTGTGGTTAAAAAGTTCCAATCTAAGTTATCAAAAGCTTTCTGGGCGTCGACAAAAATTAAAGCTACTTGTTTCTCGGATCTTGTTTCGTAGAATTCCAAGGTATTGATTATCATTCTTGTATTGTACCGAATATGTCTTTTTGGGAGAAAGCTGTTTTGATCTGGATGGATACTTTGGTTTAATATTATTTTTAGCCTTTCCGCCAATATTGATGTAAAAATTTTATAATTGCGTTTAACAGAGATATAGGTCTATAGTTCTGAATCTTACTACTATCCGCCTCTTCCTTTGGTATTAGGGTGATGTAAGCTTCCTCCCATGATTTTGGGACCTTACCATTTTGTAGTGCCTCATTGAATAGTTCTAATAATTTGTCTTCTACGACGTTTTGAAGTTTTTTGTATATTTCCGACGGAAGCCCATCCGGACCAGGAGTTTTGTTGTTTTTTTGTTTTTGAATGGCCTTTTTCAGTTCTTCTTGTGTGATTTCCTTATCAAGCATCTCTCTCATCTCCTCCGGCAAGACTGGAAGTTTCTGCTTTATTAGGTATTTTCTAGTGTCTTGTTTATTGATTTCGTCCGGTTTATATAATTTCTTATAGTAATTCTGTACAATCTTTTTCTTTTCCCTTATTTCCTGTTTCAGATTCCCCTCCTCGTCACACAATTGTTTAATAATTCTTTTGACCTCCTCTTTTCTTATTTTGTGGGCCAGCCATCTCCCAGTTTTATTTGCATGTTCAAAATAGTTCTGTTTCATTCTCTTAATATTTTGTGCTACTTCCTCTTGCGAGATCAAATTTATTTGGTGTTTGATTAACTCTCCTTTTTCCCTGTACCTGCTATTGTCTGGGTCTTTCTGAATCAGCAATTCTGTCTCTCTTAATTCTTTGTTCAGTGTATTAAGTTTTCCCCTATACATTTTGTTTCTTCTTATTAGATAGCCTATTGATATTCCCCTCACAACTGCCTTCATCGTGTCCCAGACGTTTTGTATTGAAGTCTGCTCTTTACCGTTTTCTTTGAAAAAATAGCCCAGTTCCTTTTCTATTTGTTGTACGAATTGCTTCTCTTGTAATATGTTCTGGTTTAATGTCCACCTAGCTTTTGTCCTTGACTTCCCTTTCCATTGCCATAAGACTGGGTGGTGGTCGGCCCACTTGTTCGTTGTTATTTCAATGTTTACAGTATCCATGAGTAGTTCCGGGTTTGACCAGACCATATCGATACGGGACCATGAATTATGTGGTTAAGAATAAAACGTGTACTGTTGTATCTTGTCATTCATTGTTCGCCAGACATCATAAAGGTCTAATTCCTTCACCATATTTGCATAGGCAGTCGGTAATTTCCTTCTTGTACTTTTCTTGTGTATACCCTTATAATCCATTTTACCGTCTACTATTGCGTTGAAATCCCCTAGAATACATATATTTTGCCACTTTATTTCATTTATCCTCTTGTATAGATTTACATAAAATCTTTCTTGTTTTTGGTTTGGAGCATAAATTCCAACTAGTAAAAAAAATTTTTCACCATTCATTATCTCCACCATTAGTACTCTACCCTCTTTGTCTGCATGTATTAATTTGGGGTTCAACCATTCCTTTATATACATCACAATTCCCCTTTTTCTAGTTTGTGCTGACGAGCAAAATGTTTTACCTAATTTTGGACAATTTAACAAATTATTATATTTCTCTTTAATATGGGTTTCCTGAAGACAAATTATATCTAGCTTTTGTTTCACTAGATCCAACAGTACACGTTTTCTTTTGGAAGTTATGTTAAGACCATTTATATTAGCTGACAGTACATTCGTTTCCCATTCCCCCGTTCCTTTACAAGTTGTTCGCTTTGCTGGCACCTTTAGATATTGTCTCAATTGGTGACCTTGCTCTTGAATCTTCTCTGCCATATCTCTCTCGCTCCCTGACCTCTCCCGTCTCTTGCCCCTCCCGCTGAGTTGCAGTTATAGTGTCCTCCTGTCTTAAGGTTCCTTCTTTATTAAACCTCTCTTCATCTGCTAGTAAGAGCTCCTGGAATTCTTGAGCTTTCTCCAAAGTATCTATCCAGTACTTCTTTTCCCTCCATGTTATTAACATTCCTTCTGGAAGAAGCCATCGGAACTGGATTCTGTGTCTGTTTAATTGTGAGGAGAGGAAGTTGTATTTCCTTCTCTTCTCTCTGACTCTCCGGGGAATCTGCTTTAAAATGAGGATTTCTTTACCCTTATACGTTAGTGAGTCCCCTCTTATTGTGCTTAGAATGTCCTCTCTTAGTTGTCTTCTCAACACCCTCACATGTATCTCCCTCGGGAGTCGATGGCATCTCGCGAAGCTTGTATTAATTCTATAGACTTCGTCCAGTTCGTTAATGACCTCATTTTTCAGCCTGTCAAGGACTAGTCCCAGAATTTCTCCAATCAGCTCCCGGAGGTCTTCGTCTCTTGCTTCTTCCACGTTTTGTAGTCTCAAATAGTATGCTGATCGCTCTAATTCTAGGTGAAGGATGGCCTCCTCCAGGTTTGAGTTTATAGATTCCAGTTTATCCTCTACTTTGTCTATCCTTTTTTCCGCTACTCCCGTTCTCTCCTTAACATTTTGAATTTCCTGTTCATTTTTCGACAGCGCTGCTTGTATTGCCCCTATACGCTCCTCAATCTTTCCCATATTATTCTTAATTTCATGCATTTCATTCTTTACTCCCTCCAGACCTTTGGTGACATTTTCGCTCATCTTCAGTATTGCCTCCTGTAAAGAGTCCATTGTTACCTCCTGGCCTTGTGGAGTTGGGGCTGTCTTGTCTCCCATTTGCCTGCCCTCAGGCGACTTTTCCCTCACCGGGGTAGATAAAGGCGTTTGCTTTTTACTCCCTTTGGTTAAAGTTACTGTTCTCGTTGCCATTTACGTTAATTCAGTTCTCCCCCTTTAAGCTGCAAATTTGGTACCTTCTGGTTGCTGCTTGAGTAATTATACAGTGCCCGGAGGACATGCAAGGTAGTTAAACTAGAGCAGAGCTATACAACATAGAAGCAGTTAATTCTGCAATATCTGGGAGGCGTTTACTAGCTAGGGGGAAGATGTTTCAGCGTCAAGAGACGGGAGAGGCCAGAGTTTCTGAAAGTATTTTAGAGCTCACCCATCAATCACTTCCTGTTGTCAGTATAATGTTGTCCTTCTGTTGTCTCTGGCTGTAATATGGCACCGCGCTCTCAGTGTTTTAAAGCTGGTTCAAACCCTCGCGACTCATAAACTTTTTCCCTTTTTTCCCACGAAGGGGGCAGATCCAACTGACTGTCTTTCTCTCCTCCGTCTCGTCCTCCGTTAATCCTCCAGATTTAAATAATTTAAATAATCCAAAGTCTCGGTCTTTCTCTATCCGCTCCGTCACTTGGCTCTCTCAAATCTTTCCTGTTCGTCTTTACTAGCCGCTTCAACCAAATGCGCCCACACACGTATCTGTACTTATTACAGTTAAGTTGTTTATCCCTTCAGATTTAGGCTTTTAAGTCAAGATCTTACGTTTGCCGTCATTCAATCCGCAACGTTCCCTGCAGCTGTCTCTCCCTTCCTTGTTGAGGGCTGGCAGTCACATCTTCTGGTCGGCCATTAATCAGCCGACCTCTTTTACACGCGCTCTGAGGGAGCCTCTCGCTTCATGGGGGGAGATCGCCTTTCTCCCTCCACTGCTCCGATGCTTCCCCTCTCCACAGGTCCTCGCACCTCGAAGGGACCTTGCCTACTGCGGCCACGCTCGTGCAAAGACCGGACGAACCGAGCAGAGGATCTGTCGGCAGCTCGCTCCAGCGCGACGCCAAACCGGAAGCCATCAAAATATAGGAAAATTATTTATAAAATCCATGAGGGATTCTACTTAAGAACCTCCAAAAGTGGAAAATCTACAACCTCCATCGCTAAATTGCTATACGAGCTTATCATCTGGAGGCTTTTTTTACCTATTTAAATGAAATCCAGGTAGCTGCAACTTGCTATTTCTTTTTTTTTAATATTTTTTTTTATTTTCAGACAAACACAGACACACAACACATATAACATAAAAGCCTCTTCAATTACACACTGTGTCAATTGGTTACAGAGTCTTTTTGTGTCCTTTCTGTAGTCCTCACTTGAGTTTTATCAAAATTCACATATTGACAATCAAGGTATCTTTGCATACATTGTTATTATGCTTCCTCCTATTCTAAGTCATTCAATCATTTTAGCAAACATTCTCTAATAATTTCCAATTGCATGTTCCCCCCCCCCATTATTAGTATCATCAATCTAATATACATGTATACAAATTGTTATAATTATTAAACATCCATTGAGCCCAGCTATTATTACATCCTTTCAACATAAGGCATATTAAATTTAAAGTAAATTTATACTATAAAGTTTTATTGCATTATCTTGAAATCATCCAATGATATTACATCTTTATAATCTATTCTATATAGAATTGTTTATCTTTTATAAAAAGGCTTTTCAACATCATCTCCCTGATCCTCACTTACAGTTTGTATAAGGTTTCATATTATCAATCTAGCATATATAAATGCTTTGTTATCATTATTAATCATTTACTTGACTGTGACATCATTCTATTATTTTAGCATTGATAACATTCTCTAATAATTTTCAATTCCATATTCCCCCCATTATTAGTATCATCAATCTAATATACTTATATACAACTTGATATAATTATTAAACATCCATTAAGCCTAGCTATTATTACATCCTTTCAACATAAAGCATATTACATTTTATTACATCATCCTGAAATCATCCAATGATATTACATCTTTACATTCTATTCTATATAAAATTGTTTTAATTTTTGTAAAAAGGTTTTTCACCATCATCTCCATATCCTCACTTACAGTATTGTATAAAATTTCATATTATCAATCTAGTATATATAAATGCTTTGTTATTATTAATCATTTATTTGACTATAGCTATTATTACATTGTACATAACACTCAAAATTTAACTACATTTAACTAAAAATTTGTTGTGACATTTCATTTCATCATCCTGTATCCTTCCAAAGATAGTGTAGTAATATCTCTTGCCATTTGTAAAGTCTGTATTCTAAATGTTTTCTTGGTAAGTCTTATGTGGACTTCTCTTAAGAACTTGTTCATTGCATATCTTCTAAGAATTCGAAACCCTTTATCTGCTCTTTTTATCAGCTTCACTTCTGTTATCATTAGTGCTTTTGCAGAGATTACTCTCATTATTTCTGCCAAATTTTCTCTCCTTTCTTCATCTATTTTCTAACATCCAAAATGAAGATCCGGTTCATCAGTTTCTCCTTTCCGTATTTCACACTTGTCATTTCCCTCCACTCTGTTTGCTGTCAGTGTCAACAATTTTCTCATTACTTTCATATGTCTCTGTTATTTTTCAGCTCTGTCCTCAAACTTCATCACTGTCCCCGTACTTTCTCTATAATTTTGCTCTATAATTTTGCCCTATAATTTTGCTCTATAATTTTGCCCTATAATTTTGCTCTATAATTTTACTCTATAATTTTAAGTTTATTAAAACTTTTTGAATTTCTAAGAAAATTCTTTGCAAAGTTAGTGGCTTTTCTTCTTCACGTTGTGCCATTTTCCAGGTTATAAACACTGCCAAGACATCCGAGACATTTTAGGTCAAACAAATTCAGTGGAGTTTTCCAAATCAAAGCTTTCTCTTTCCTTCAAAGGAACACCTGTATCAACGAAATATTTTCACTGAGTCTTTCAGTAAACAAAGCTTATAGCTTTATCAGATATTGCCAAGCCTCTAGGCACTAGATGGCAGTATTACCTCTTTTCCATCTGTTTCTGCCTCTCTGTCCGAGAGAGGAAAAGAGAAAAAAAGTGTAAAAATTATGTTCCGTCCCAGCCTTACGAGAGAAGAAGCTTTTAATCCACCAATACAAAAAATGGAGAAAGTATAGAGGAAGAAGGAAAAAAAGAAACCCCAGTTTAAAAGTACAAGGCATTTGTAAAGAGTTCATCCATAGAAAACAAACAAAGTTAAGATAGAAAAGATAATATGATCGTCTTATACCAGAGTTAATTCGCCACTTATTTTCTTCTGTCTTCAATTTTATTTTAAATTCCAATTCCTTTGGGTTTTCCCTTCTCTAATAATAAAAAAATTTCTCACCAATTTGACACAATCCTGTACTGCTTCTGTTTCAGAGGGTTGTCCTAACCTTCGGCAGCCATTTTGGTTGCTTCTCTTGTAGCTGGCAAAAAGAGCTTTCTCCTGGATCAATCAGGGGCTTTGCGATGCTCCTGAGATCAGCAGGATATGCTCTTCTCTATCATTGTTCCTTCAGAACAGTTTAGGTCCAAAAGGACTGTCCAGAACAGATATATTGACAACAATCCTGGAGCCCCAAGATTGCATGTTGTGTCATTGTGATGTCAAGCACGCCCTCTTCTGCAACTTGTTATTTCTGATGCTAATTTCTGTGGCCATGGAAAATAGTTTCATCACATAATTAAACTTTGTTTACTGCTCTTTGAAGCAATTGTAACTTATCAATCTCCTTCTGATAATGTAGGTTTCAGAATCAAACAGTCCTCCAGGTGTGATTTTCCTGGTGCCAAGTAGAGGAAAACAATGATTTCATGTGTTTCAATGTGTGCTTCTTCTAATAGCAATAGCACTTAGACTTATATACCACTTTACAGTGCTTTACAGCCCTCTCTAAGCAGTTTACAGAGTCAGCATATTGCTCCCAACAATTTGTGTCCTCATTTTATCTACCTCAGAAGGATAGAAGGCCGAGTCAACCTTGAGTCGGTGAGAATGTAGTTCAGATGTGCAATGCAGTTCAGATTTGTATTAATCCTTCTAATAACTGTTTCATTCTCCTGACTTGTGATCAGCTTCTTATCAGTGGCCACCTCTAAATCTTCAGATGTAACATTTCAAGCCATGACTCCACCATCTTGTATGTTTGTCTTACATCTTTTGCTCTCTAAATGTAGTACTTCACTTTTTTTTCCTGTTAAAGGATGTAGCTTTCCTTTCAACCCTGTGTTTAAGGCTAGATTGCAATGTGTATTAGTTAGAACAGGGGTATCAAACTCACAGCCTGCGGGCAGGATGCATCACATGCTGGCCCTGACCGGTTTAGCGAAGGTGGAAAAAGTCCCAATACATCACGTGACAACGCGAGTTTGAAACCCCTGGGTTAGATGCCTATTTAATGCCTATTATAACAATCCTTATTGGCCTGTACTTACAATATTGCATTTGCTTCCAATCCGTACCACACAAATCACCATTTCAGAGGTAAAATAGAAGTTGAGTTTGTCTGCTTTTTCTTGGTCATCTGTTAAAATTTCTGCATTCCAAGTAAGCAGTGGGCCTGCCATCTGTTATCTTTTGTCTTTTGACATATTTCAAGAAAATCTTGCTCAGTTATGGCCCTCTTGCTCCCCTTATAACGTTTTCTGCTTCTGTTGCCCTGACCTTATTCCTACACTTCTGGACTTATGCCCAAGAATATTGGCATAAGCCCTTAAAACTGAATGGTTGGGCTTCACTAGTGTAATAGACCTTTATTTCTGTTCTCTACTTCAGAACCTCCTCATTTTTTACTTATCTACAGCTCAGTGTCCAACCCCAACTCTACCTCCCCATTCTTCAGTAAGAGGAGGAGGAGGAGACCTAGTTACCTATCCAATTGATACTACACTGAGGTTACAGTGCATCTCAGGTTATGAATATATATCTGGAAGTGTTCCTACGATAACATGTCTTGCAACTGGGAAGTGGTCAGATCTTCCTACACTTTGTCAAGGTGAGTATCTTTTGTCAATAACAGTGGCTGCTATGAAATGTTAAATGAAATACTTTCAGTTCTTCAAAATTACCAGATTTAAAGTTGTACATTTAATTTCCAGTCTATAACTTACTTGGAACAAAAGAGTAACTGAAAATTCTTCTGACTATTGGATCATGAGAATTTAACAAAGGATATTTATATCAAGCAAAAAGAATAATGCTAAGTTTTAATAATGCAAAGCAAAATATGTGATTTTTTTTAGAAATTAAAAATTGCTTAGGAAAATGAATGTACAGTACA
Organism: Thamnophis sirtalis; assembly: GCF_051295495.1. Lineage (NCBI taxonomy): Eukaryota > Metazoa > Chordata > Lepidosauria > Squamata > Natricidae > Thamnophis > Thamnophis sirtalis. Next base: position 54,818,052 of record NW_028261387.1, read on the forward strand.
GAAGAAAAGCATTAAAAATTATCTTAGTAAAATTGTAATAGAGGATGAAGTTAAAATGGCAATTAAAAAGATAAAAAGCCAGAAAAAGTTCCAAGAACATATAGAGTTGAAGAATTTTTTTCAAGAAACAAGCTCCAGACATTTTTTGCACAAGGAGGTCCTGGCTAGTGTGCAAAAGAAAGCTCTAAGAGGTGTGTAAAAGAAGGACCCCATCAGTATTTCTGGGCATTTATGTCAGAGGACCCTCATGGACCATGAATGCTAACATGCTTGTGAAGAAGGCACAGAGGAGGCTGTACTTCCTGAGAATGCTAAGGAAGATAAATCTATCTCAGCATCTACTCTGTCCTACTATTGCAGCACTATTGAGAGTGTCCTGACATACGGCATTCTTGCATGGTATGGGAGCAGCTCTGCAGCAGACGAAAAAGCTCTATAGAGAATCATTAAAACTGTCCAGAATATCACTGGGCTCCAGCTACCAGTCCTGGATGACATCTTCACATCTCCCTGTTTGAGGAAGTAACATAACATTCTCAGAGACTCTTCCCATCCTGCTTACAATCTTTTTAGACTGTTGCCTTATGGCAGAAGATACAGAACAATTAAAACTAGGACCACATGTCTTCTGAATAGCTTTTATCCCAGAGCTATAATTGCACTCAACAATGAACTAAAGTGTCACCATCAGTGAGCTATTAGACAGCACTACTTGGTCTGTTGTGTGGATGTTTGAGTGGTTTAGGTTTGGGGAATTTTTTGGTGGGTGGGGATTGTTATGTGTGTTGAGTCTGGTCTCTGGGTGTTATGTGAATTTCATTGTATGTGTATATATGTACAATGACAATAAAGTAAAGTAAAGTATTGGGTTCCTGCATGGCACAGACAGCCCTGCCAGGCTTTAGAAACTTTCTATGGTGCCTCCCACTGCGTGTAGCTGAGATGAGAAGCCCAGTGGACAGAATGCAGGCAACAGAATCGGACAACTTGTTGCAGCCAACTTGCCATGGGAGAACTTGCTTCAGGACAATTCAATTCAATTTATAGCCTGTCACATTTTATTTTGTCCCTCCTTTTGCATCCTTTAATGATTCTATTCCACCATTTCTTTAATATTACTGTAACTCCTGTCCTGATGCCACAGTGAATTGTCCCAGACTCCCAGCCAAGCAAACAGACAAAGATGATCAAAGTCAGCCATTTCCACATGTTGGCAAACTACTATGAAGGAAAGTTTAACTAAACTTTAACCAAAAAAATCGCAGGACTGGAAGCAGAGGTGGGTTGTTACCGGTTCAGCACGGATTGGGCGAAGCAGTAGTGGTGTAGGCGGGAGGCTCTGCCCACTTGCCCAAATGCTTCTGTGCGTGCTGTAATAATTTTGAAAAACAGTCTTCTTGCTATACATGATGTAGACATGCCAATAATAATAATTGTTTAAATATTATTACTGTTATGAAGAGTGACTTAGAAGGAAGTTAAGAATGAGAGCTGTTTAATGATCTGTTAAAATATATCCTCCAAATTAGGAATTTTCCATCTACAAACATTAGTTTGCATGTTCTGCTTATTCTTTTGCAAAAAAAAAGTAATTATATACACATGGAAGGATAATTATATATTAGAAAACAATTGGCATAATGATATTTTTCAACACCTAACCCTTGAATTGGCTTTGTGTCAAAACAGAGGTAAGTTTGAAGAATTCCATTCTGTGTTGCCTAGATTCAGTTTATGGTTTAACAAGTGAAAAATAATGTTTGGAATTTTGAAATTTGTACAGTTCCAGTGTTTTATTGTCTGCTTTAAGGTTTTTAGTTTGTTTAGTTTGTTTTCCTTTTAAACATGTAATTTATTTTACCATAGTTCTATATTATGCATATATATTTATAATTATGTTAATAATTATTTTTATTGTTACTATATAATTTCAAGAGATTTTAATATACACAGAGAATATTTGAAAGAATTTGACTCCGTAGCATTGACCTTTTTCCAGTTCATGCAGCTGCTTCATAAACTACTTTTGGCTGTTTTCATATGTAAATGCATGAACAGCCACTGAAGTGAACAGATATATGTACAGAAGCTGTGGATAGTTTACCAAGTAGCTCTGCATTCCAAAACAACTCTTTTGAGGGATACAACTATAATATAATATGGAGAAATGTAAAGCTAGAATAATACAATCTTCTAGACTTGTGTTTATTTTGTTGTAAGACTCACAAGGGCACATGATCACTTCACTTCCAATCTTTTAGGACAGCGATGTCGTGTTCCAAATATAGAAAATGGCCACATAGTATCTTCAAATGAACTCCGGCTTGGTGAAAAAGTAACCTTTGGTTGTGATTATGGGTAAGTTAGAGATTATTTGTTGAAGCAAATTGTAGAAATATCTCTGGAGTCAATGGACAAAAAATATTGATAATAAAATCTGAATTATGAACTATATATTATAATTGTCTATATTCCTATAGATAATAATAACATATACAATATTTTTCACTCCATAAGACACACTTTTTTCTCTCCCAAAAGTGGATAGAAATGTCTGTGTGCCGTTTTTTGCCTCTGTGCACCCCATTGGCCTCTGCAAGTCCCATTTTTCGGTCCATTTTTTGCTTCTGCGTGCCCCATTTTTACCCTCTGCACGTTCCATTTTTTTTGCCCATTTTTAGTCTCCGCTTGCCTCATTTTTGGCCTCCACGCATCCCGTTTTTTGGCCCGTTTTTGGCCTCCGCACAGACACATCTTTCAAAGTAACTTAAAACAGATTTACAGAAATCTGCAGAAATTATATAAAGGCATTATTTATATGTAACTCAGTAAAATTCTGCCAATATGTCAGTAGGTGTTTGCTAATCACCCTGGATTTTGAGGTGACAGAATCAACTGGAAGAAAATCTGATACTGTCTTTATCTGCGTATTTTGTCAGCATTGCAAATTGCTATCTTGCCTTACATATGAATATTAAATTTAGGTTCAACTGTAGCAAGTTGGAGTTAATTGGCCCTGTTTATCTTAACCTACCTTTTTGAGTAGCTTGATGTAACAAATATTTTAAAACTAAGAAAAGAGTAACTACAGACCACTGGTTCTATAAGGTGAGAGAAAAAGGGTCAGGATTTGAAGTCTGGGACTGAAATAGATCAAATTTCTACTATGCTGGTATCCTCAGAAGTTCTTTATAATATGTGACTTCCTAAATCTCAGTAATGTCGTTGTATTTGTTTGGGAATGTGGAATGGAGAGGAGAAAGCAAGATTAGCAGAGTGGTGTAGATATAAAGCTTTGCTATTGGTTTGAAGATGAACACTTCTTATATAAAGCACCTATCAAGTTCTCAGGATATACTTCTGGAATTTCTTACTAGGCAAATATGTACCAGAGTATTATAATGGTTGGAGTCCTACATTTTAGTACATCTGATATTACATTTAGTAATATCATTTGTTTGTTTTGAGTCAGCATGTTTTGTGAACCAGTGGTGGGATATGACCAGTACGCCCTGGTATGGGCGTACCGGTGCCTGCTGGGAGCACCAGTTACCATTCCGGTACGATGCTCTGGAAGGCCCACCCACCCTCCTTACCTATATTTGAGCTAATCGAGGCTCTCGCACACGTGTATGTGGTGGACGCCGGGCCCTGTTGCAGTGTACCAGTTGCAACAGGATCCGGAACTCACCACTGCTGTGAACCCAGCCTATTGTGGCCTATTTTACAAACTGCAACTAAAAATAAGACTGAGAAATAAGACTTTTCTTCCCTTTAGGTTCAGAATCATAGGTGGCAACACCCGTTCGTGTGTTTTGAAAGGTGGCAAAGTTGACTGGGATAGAGAACCTCCAAGTTGCGAAAGTAAGATGAAATTTTGTTTAAGCTTATTAGGCTTCTTTTGGTGCTTTTACGTTTAGCTTAATATCAAAAGTTCAGTCTACTTAGTTGAATATCCCAAAGGTGCTTTTTCAAAAGACAACTGGACATTCTTTGTTTTCACTTGAAGACGTTTCGTTTCTCATCCAAGAGGCTTCTTCAGTTCTGAAAGCACCTCCCCCAAGCTTTTTGAATGAGAAGTGAAACATCTCCAAGCAAAAACAAAAACAGTCCAGTTGCTTTTTGAAAAAGCATCTTTGGGACAGTCATGACCTCGATATACATATCCACTCTAGATGAGTTCAAATTCAAAGGACCGGATGGATTGTCTCAAAATTGCTATTTCAAAAGACAACTGGATGGTTTTTTCCCCCTGAGCAAGAAGAACAAAACATTTCCCTTCTCATCCAAGAAACTTCATCAGTTTCATCACTTCTTGAATGAGAAGTGAAACGTTTTGTTCTTCTTCCTCAGGAGAAAAATCAGTCCAGATGCCTTTTGAAAAAGCACCTTTGAAACAACTATGACCTGGATGACTGAGAATTTCCACAGACATTTGACCAGACAGAGTAAATTCAGGATTTTGAAGGAACTGCGAGACATAATCTTGGAACCACTGAATATAGTCTTTCATAGCTCCTAGACCTCTAGAGCATGGGGGAATGACCAGAAGACTGGAGAAGAGCTAATGTGGTTTCGATCTACACAAAGGGGAAAAAGTGGATACAGGAAACCCCTGTTGTGACCTGGCAGCAGATTCAGACAGTGAGGCGGTTGGGGAGGAACATGGGCCAGTCCAGGGATGGGTTTCAAAACTTTTTATTACCTATTCTGTGGGTGTGGCGTGGCAGTCATGTGACTGGGTGGGCGTGGCCAACTTGATGTCACTCTCCAGGAGATATGGATTGGGTAAAATGTGGTGAAGCTCACTTAACAACGCTCTTGCTTAGCAACCAAAATTTTGGGCTCAATTGTAGTTATAAGTCAAGGACTATCTCTGCCTTCCTCTGCATGGCAGCTGTGTCCTAGTAAACTCCTTTTCCTTTCTGGCAATTTTCCTCTCTATTAGAGGAACCAAAATAATCCAGAAAATGTAAGGTTTCCTGCTGCAGCAGGGGGTTGGACTAGATGACCTCTGAGTAGCCTGCTAGCCCTAAATTACTGTGCTTTCTTTCTTTATCCCTCCCTCTCTCTGTGGGAAGCAACCAACCCCTCCCCCCCCCAAATAAAATATTGCTCCCAGAAAGGCTCATTCCACATTCTTGCCAGATAGAGATAATGAGCCTATAGAACGTTTGGCTCCATTCACAAGCAGGGAATGATCCAAACCCTTTTAGAAACACAAAGCCCATATTGCACAAACCCCAAAACTTCAAAAACATAGAACCATATAAGAATCCTACCTTTTATCCAATTTGTTGTTCAGTTGACCCAGAAATAAACTGCTGAATGTCTCTTTGCAAACTTCCTTTTGAGCAGCTTTTCAATTTAAAGCAGGTTTCAATTTAAAGTTTGTAGCATTAAAATTTGTGGACTTCAACTCCCAGAATTCCACAGCCAGGCATGCTTCATTCCGATTTAAAGCGACAGCATTTGTTTTTCTCCTTTGCTGAATCCCGGCTAAAAAGTGAGCTTCCTTCTTTCTTTTTCTTTCTTTCTTTTTCCCTTCCCTTCCTTCCCTTCCTCCCCCCCCCCCTCTCTCTTAGTTTTTAAAACCTCTTTTCCCTTGCCTGAACTGGCAGGGAAAAAGGGCTTTAAAAAAAAGCTGCTGACAAAGGTTAGGAGGTGTGGCCAAGCCACCACTACTACCGGTCTGGTCCAGTATGCCAGATTTTCACTACCTCTTCTGGCATACCGTACCGGGAGAAACCCACCTCTGGGCCAGCCCTTGAGTCTGGAGAAGACTCTGATAAGAGCTCTGTGTCGGAGACAGACGGGGCCAGAGTCATATGCCAGATCAGCTGCCTTCAGTGTCAGACATCAGTGAGGCAGACAAACACCTGGAGCCTGTTCCCAGTGTGTGCATGCACAGATTTGCCAGACGAAGGGAACAGCTAAAGAACAGCGGTCAATTTGGGAGTAAGGCCACAGGTGGATGATGAATGGCCCCTCCCAAAGGAAATAAAAGGGGAGTGGAGTTTGCAAGAGACAATTAGTTTGCTTAATTGGTTCATGACCCTCCAAGACTCCTTGCCAAGTTTTGTGATATCGGCCTGGCAGCCCTCTACGCCAGAGAAGGTCTGTGACTGTAAATCCTCCCTTGAAAGATTTTGCTGGATGTGAATGAGCAGAATTCACAGTAAATTATTAAAGGGTTTTTTGTCAGGACCAGGAGTTTGCTTCATGCTCTTGGGAAGCCTAGGTCAGAACAGCCACCATATGCTGCCTTTTTCTAATTTTACTATTTTGGGCTTAAGTGTAGGAGAAAATATTGGGGGGAAAATATTGCAATGGAATCAGGAACATTTGGAAATAACCAGTTTAACCTTGGCATAATTCATGTCCACTAAAGAAACTATTGTTCCTGCTATTAGCATTGCATTCTGCCAAAATATAAGCAACTGCCAGCAATTTAATGCTTTCCCATTATAATTTATTCAAGAATCCTTTTTGAAATTGCAACCTTGCATTAAATCCTACCTCTTTAAATCTCAAACTTTTAGTTCAAGTCACATTAGCACAATGTAAACAGGCAAACTTTCAGTCTATGACTCTTCTATTGTGAGCATCACCTCCCATGCAATGTAGTCAGTCATATCACTTTTCTCAATGAAGTATATACTTTTGTTGTATTCTGTCAAGAGATGGGTAACCTCCAAGTTACTTCCATAGGAAGAATGTAGTTTAAACTTGCATATAGAAGAGATCGTAACGAGGAAGACCACTTTGATAATAACATTATGAAGAAATCCTACCCAGAATCTGGACAGCAGATTTTTATTAGATAGGAATGTTGTCCCTGGCACTAGAAAAGTGACTTTGGTGTCCTGGTTCATAGTAGAAAGAATTCCAAAGATGTGCATTTACTCGATGGATTCAAGAAATTAATTCAAACAGCTAAATATTTATACCATGAGAAAATTTAAATCCAAATGCTATGCAATTCTAGCCTAGTTGAATTTGTTGATTTTTTTTCCTCCAGGTATTCCTTGTGTTCGTCCTCCTGTAATAGCCAATGGAAGATATGATGCCAGTTCTTCAGATACATATGATATTAGCTCGGTAGTAATCTATCGGTGTGATGCTGATTATACCCTTATTGGAAATTCTACTATTACTTGTATAGTTGCAAAAAATGGTGTAGATGGAGAGTGGGATCAGCCTTCACCTGAATGCAAAAGTAATGGAATTTATGTTATTTTCCTTACCTTCAATATATCAAATTGCTTTTTTGCTAGTTCCATTAGTTCCATACATTTATGCTGTTGCTAAAATCTGGTAATCTTGTCTTCTAAGCATTGGGGAGCTGTGAAATACCAAGTGGAAATTATCTGAATGAAACTAGTTTGTAAAAGTTAGTATTGAAAGAAATGTAAACATAGTTTGAATAATTTATTAATTGTGTTCAAATTTGGTAATAATCCCGTTGAACTGGATTGGATTTATTGTGCTCCACTGTGTTAGGAGCATAATAAAAATCATTTCTCTTTCATTTCTTTCTGATTTATTTATTTTATTATTACATTTATATGTTGCCCATCTTGCTATCCAAAGTGACTGTCTTACAATATAATAAAAATATCAATATCCATACAAGTATAAGAACAATTAAAATTACAAAAATTAAAGAATGGACTAAAAACCAAGGACTCAAGCAGAAGGGGAGTGGTATATTCTTCAACCTAAAGCATCTTTATCAAGCCCCACACCATCCATGGAGTAATTAAGCTAAAACATTGGATAGCATCTTATAATCTAATAAAATCATTCCCATCTCCAAGAGAACCGTGTTTCTTAATCATAAAAATGAAGGGTAAACTCTCATCCCAATCTAAGGCACTATACCTCACTGACTGTCAATGTTGCATATTTATAATAACAGTTATATATTTGTGTCAGTTAATTATTAAATCTGCAGGTAATCATTTGTCTATCCATTTAATCTTGTTTCATGCAAATCCTGCAAACAAGGTGCAGCCATATTAGATAGTTATTCTCTTTGGCCAAAGGTAAGCATATAATGGTTTCCAGGCTTAAGATTACTAGTGCCAGCAGCAAACCATAATTACATCACATGGTGATGCCACTATATGCGTGGATGCCACCAATATGTACCTATTTCCCACTCTGTGACAGAAATATATAACTTACAGCATTTGTGTAATAATAACATCATGGCATACTTTTTCATTTGACCCTCATGAAGCAAGTTGGTTATTTGGTGCAAACTAAACATTGATTTCTTTTCCAGAGGTCAATTGCCCTAGACCAAAAATCACAAATGGAAGAGTGGATGCTGTGTTTCAAGCTACATATATGTATCAGGATAAAATACAGATTGCATGCAATCCTGGCTACTCTTTGGTAGGGTCTTCTACAATTGAATGTGACGCTGATAGTCAGTGGAAACTACCTGGTCCATGGTGTGATAAGAGTAAGTAATTTTTCTTAAATCTTTGTTGAACATTGTTTAAAATCTTTAAAGTTGAACATTCTGGGTCTGAAGAAAACTACATAAACATTTCCCGCTCTCTCTTTGTGTAGTCCTTACCACATCCAAACCAACCAAACCCCCCACACCTGCTGTTCCGTCTACTCCCCCAATTTCCCCTAGGCCTGGCATTGTTACTCCAAAAGAAGATGGCACTGAAGGTGAGTCATTACATGATTGGATTGCTACCATGTTTCCCTGAAAATAAGACAGGGCCTTATTTCTCCCCCCCCCCTGAAATAAGCGCTTGGCCTTATTTTCGGGGTGGTCTTATTATTTTTGAGATGCAGGAAGTGGTGAGCGTGGTCACCTCATGGCTGCTGATGTCTTGCAATATTTTCTGTGAGGGCTTATTTTCAGGGGAGGGCTTATTTGAGCCCGTGCACACAAAAGCCCGATTGGGCTTATTATCCAGGGAGGTCTTATTTTCAGGGAAACAGGGTAGTCAGGGTTCAGATGATTTGGTCTTGGACAAAAGACCCCATAGCCACATCTGTGTTACCTTAACTGCTTTCCATGCTTTTCTTGTGCAGCTAATCTACAGAATGGTTTATAATCATGGGATTGTGCGTACTTGAGGAATATGTTTCATTTCATTTAACAGACTATCGTGGTATTTCCTTGCCTTTTGAAAGAAGAATGACATGAGCTAAAGTGTAAGAAACTGAGATATAAATTTCCCTTTTGCCCATGGAACAAATATGGCCCCCCGTGGAGCACTGAGTGTAAACAAATCCTACAGTGTTACTGACTCCACTTTATTATCACCATGGTTGTAACTTCATTTCACAATTTTTAAAAGAGATGTTAGTGATTTAGATCTTTAAGGCCCTCTTAAAAAACAGCAGAGTCAACAGGATATGGTTCTAAAGGGAAGGCATTAAAATAGAGAAAATATGCATTCTGGATCTCTTAAGACGTTTATTGATGGGCCGATCAGAAACTCATGGAGAAAGAGGGTTCTGCCAATCTTCAAGCCCTGAATAATGTAGAGCAGGGGTGTCAAACTGGGGGCTCATGGCCTGGATTTGTCACGTGCAGGTCATGCCCATCACAGCTCCATGAAGGGAAAAAACATTACAAAACATCATATGATAGCAACATGATGTGACACGTTTGACACCCGTAATGTAGAGAATCTTCTGGAGTTCAGATTCTTTGGCAAGAATTTTCCTCATATAGTCTGGAGGACTAGATGCAACCCTCACTGGTCTTTCAAAACCAGAATAATACTGTGTCTATTTTCTCAGCTTATTGTTGATCTGGAATTTCTTGTATTTTTGATATTTCATTGGTTTTATTGTATTTTTAAAAAATTAATTGCTACTATGCATGAACAAATTTAGATCAACTGCTCTTTTCTGAGCCTTTTAGTCTTGACCTAATGACCTTGAAGGAGCTGTTTTGCAAGTTCCATTGTTGCAGAAGGAAATCTTCCCCTTAGAAAGAAGGGACTTTCTTTTCTGTTTGCTGGGGAATCATACTGCAAATTCTTGAAAATATTGCCAAGGGATTATTGAACAAACTTTTTGTAATCATTCATCCACTTGTGAACCACTCTTGGGCAGCAAGAGTAAAATCTTACAGCTGCAAATTCCAATTCCATCATCTTCAATTATTTCCAAAGCTTCTGCCATGCCTCAGACGCTTCCTGGGAATCTTCATGCAGTGGTGGGATTCAAAGAATTTAACAACAAGTTCTCTGCCCTAATTATTTCTTCCAACAACCAGTTCACCAAACTGCTCAGAAAGTTAACAACCAGTTCTCACGAAGTGGTGCGACCTGGCTGAATCCCACCACTGCCTTCATGCATCTCTTTTCAAGTGTGCATGAAATACTGGTAATCTGATGGAGCCCTCATGTTAAATGTTACCATTTTGCAAAGTTTTAGAAGGTGATAATTGTTTATCCAGTGTTACAGTTTGTGTTGATTTCTATTTTTTGTTATTGCTGTGGTTTTGTTGCTTGATACTCATTTTGAGAACCAGACACTGAGTTTATTGCATACTTTATGGCTATAGGCAAATTTGTCAAATGGCATTTGTTTGTCAGCCTGGAAGGTCAACTGTCTTTATATATAGAGAGAACTCAGCTTACCAGTAAGTACAAAATACCACATCTTCAGACCTTATGCTTACCAAGGAGCATGGGTGGCCCTGGAATGTTGCAATGTACTGGACAATGGGGGAAAAAGCATTTGGAAGAATATCTGAAGAATAGTGAAAAAGATGAACTGAAGCGAGTATACTAGGAAGGCTGGAGTACTGGAGAGACCAAATTGTCTCAGAAGAAAGACCAAATGAAGAATAAAAAAGAGACAAGGCAAAAGTGGCTAGTACATTTAAAAAAATACGCAAAGAAGATAATAAACAAGTCCTGGCAAAAGCCACACCTGGGAGAGCCAGGATTACAGTTGTTCAGCGAGACGGTCACATGGCATACCTTCCATAATGACTGTTACTACTTTCTACCCAAACTCTAAGCTTAATTGTGGTGATAAATCAAGGAATATTTGTAGGAGGACAAAAGTGCCAAACCCAGTCAAAACATCTGTCTGACTGCCATAAAGATCTTACTGCAAAGCAACATTTTGCCATTAGATATTTCTACAGTCCCTTTCTACAGTCAGTTAACATTAAATAATTGGTCCATTTTCTCAGTGACTCAAAAGCACTATCCTTCTGTTTGTTTTGACTTTGTTTATTTCTGGCTATAAAGCTATTTGGATCTTTCTAGTTTTCATTAACCAGCATAATCATTATGTAAATATATATATATATATATATCAACAGCTGACAAGTGATAGTAACTCTTGGGATCTGCAGTCTCTCTATGGAAGCTGTGGCAATATTTGTAGCTTTGCTTTATGTGATTTGTCTACCAAAACTCTGCAAGTAGCTACAAGAATTCAGCTTTCTACTTTCGTACAACACAATTGACAGAATCTCTTTACTGAACCTTAACCTTAAAACCTAAGTGCATCTGGAGTCCTGCAAACAAAATCACTTTCCAGAAGGGGGGAATTTAAGGGGGGAAATGTGTCCTAAACCTCTCAAGAAAAATAATAATTGTGGTTCTACACACATCTCTGAAATTATAATATATATCAGCTGGAGTTCTCCATGACAAAACATTTTTGCTCTTCAATTTTACTCTAAAACTATGCCAAATATGAGCTAAACATCATCAATAATACCAACTTTTGTTGTCTTAACTCAGAGGGCATTCAGAGTAGCTGAACAGAGTAGCTGGCATTCCTGGTTTCATTTTTACTGGAAATATTTTATCATTGCTAGGGATTTTTGGACTTCCTTTAAGTCTAGAGTTTCCCAGAAGGCCTAATTTTCTTTTTCTTCCCCTTAACCCTCCTTCTGCCTTTTTGGTTCCTTTGAGGCTTTAAAGGAGGAAATTCTGTGAGGCACCTTCTTCATCAGCCATCATGAAATCTGACTCAATACAATTATTTTTAATTGTTCCTGTTAACTTCTGCTTTAATTGCTTATACTTTGTATACATTTTAATCTTTTTCTTTTTAAACAGAGAATGCATTATGTCAGTAGGAGAATGTATTTAAATAATTATAACAAAAACAACAACATGGAAGTTTTGGAAAAGTACAAGAGAATAAAGGCCAATTTAAATGTAGCATGAATTGATTACAAAAAGGCATTCAACTCTCTGCCACATGACTGGATAATCAAGTGCTTAGAAATAACAGGACTCAGTAGAAACACTAGAAGCTTTGTGCAAAGATCAATGGCACAATGAAAGACACAGTTGCAGGTCAATGGTGAGAGATTGGGAGAGGTTAATATCAAGAGGAATATTTCAAGGAGATTCACTACCACCACTACTATATATCATTGCACTATTTCCTCTATCAACAATATTGAATAATTTAGCCCATGATTATCATTTATTGCATCAAAAACATCTGCAAGACTATCCCACCCCCTTTAGATGGATGATCTGGATAAATGGAAAAACACATCTGAAATAGAATCTCTGCTGAACACTGCAATGGAATTTTGACTGGCCAAATATGCCACACTCACCATTAAAAAGAGCCGAGGTGGTTAGAGTGCAGTACTGCAGGCCACTTCAGCTGACTGCAGTTCGACGGTTCAAATCTCACAGGCTCAAGGTTGACTCAGCCTTCCATCATTCCGAGGTGGGTGAAATGAGGACCCAGATTGTGGGGGCAATATGCTGACTCTCTAAACCACTTAGAGAGGGCTGAAAGCACTATGAAGCGGTATATAAGTCTAACTGCTATTGCTATTAAAAGGAAAAATAGAAAAAAACTGAATGAATCAAAGTTCCATATGAAAATAACATCAAAAATCTGGATGAAGATGATGAGTACAAATACTTGGGTATCCTTCAAGCTGACTACATCAAGCACACTGGTGTAAAAACAAATAGAGGTGAAAATATCGAGAGTGAAGATCTTAAAGTCCAAACTCAGTGGAGGAAATACCATCAAGACAATTAACACCTGGGCAATTCTAGTCATTACATACAAAGCGCGAATGATGAACTGGACTCAAGCAGAACTAAAAGCAATGGATGGAAAGACCAGAAAAATAATGACTAAATTATGCCCTTCATCTTCACAGTGACATTGACATACTCTTAACTACCAAGATAAACAGGTGGGCATGGAATGTTGCAAGTGCATCAGATGATTGAAAAGGGCTTTGGAAGAATATCTGAAGGACAGTGAAGAAGATGCACAGAAATTAGTATACCAGGAAAGCTTACAGAATACTGGAGAGACCAAACTGGCCTACAAAAAAAGACCAAATGAAGAACAGAATGGAGGCATGGGAAGACAATACAATACATTAAAAAATAGCAGGGAAAGCAGATAATAAAAAGACCTGGCAACCGCTAAGAGCAGGAAAGTTTAAGAAAGAGACCAAGGGACTAATTCTGGCTGCACAAAACCAAGCCTTAAAAACAAATGCATACAAAACCAGAATTGAGAAGACAGCAACAGATAGTACATGCTGCCTATGCAAAGAAGCTGAAGAAACAGTAAATCACTCTGTAAGCTGCTGCAAGAAGATCACACAGACTGGCTACAAGCAACGGCATGACAAAGTAGCAACAATGGTGCCCTGGAAAATCTGCAAGAAATATTATTTGCCTGCAAGCTAGAACGGATGGAACCGTAAAATAGAGAAAACCATTCAAAATGAAGAAGCCAAATTGCTGTGGGACTTTAGAATTCAAACAGATTGGCCCCTGACACATAACACCCAGATTTAACAATTGTCAATAAAAAAGACAATAATGTTTGGATAGTGGACGTGGCAGTATCTTAAGACAGCAGAAAAAAAGAGAAAGAACTAAAGAAGATAACTAAATACAAAGACCTACAAATAGAAATAGAATGACTATGGCAAAAACAAGCAAAAGTAGTTCCAATCATAGTAGAGGCCTTGGGTGCAATCCCAAAACAGCTGGAGCACCACTTGAACACCACTGGCATTCACACTTTCATCATCAGTCAATTACAAAAGGCAGCTTTACTCTTTCTTGAAAGCGCTTGGAACTTAGAAAAGAATGGAGGGGAGGGGGGTGCGGAGAAGAAGAAGTATGCTGAGCTGTCATCAGGGCTGCTGAAGCTTGTGAGGGAGATCTTGAAGCGGGGGTCCCAGGGCTGTGGATCTGGTGATTCTGGGATCAGCGGCCACGAGGGATTGGTGAGGATGTCTCACACTTTTTTCCTCTGAACTGGGTTTGATTCCCAGCACACTTCTTGATCGGCTGAAGAGGCTCCATTAATTGGCCATTTTTCTGGGATAATTGATCCCTGGGCCCCAACAACACTATCAAGCGCTGTCAAGAAAGAGGCTTTCGGCCGCTCCGGTGGTATGTCCACCATTAAAATGGCCAATTAATGGATTAAGATATTTTGAATTAGATGGGATGCCTAATTGAGGGCAGCTGCCACGAAGAATAGGCGAACTTCAATTTAAACCCACCGGGTTTCCCTCAAGCGGGAATTCTCGTATTTGCCTGTCCTAATTCAGACACTTTCCTTTCCTTTTTGGATCACATTCTCTTCAGCCGATCAAGAGGCGTGCTGGGACTCAAACCCAGTTTGGGGCTGAGGAAAAAAGTGCCGGTCATCCTTGCCAATCCCTCGTGGCCGCTGATCCCAGAATCACCAGATCAAAGCCCCACTTCCGCAGCCCTGGGATCCTCCGCTTCAAGATCTCCCTCGCAAGCTTCAGCAGCCCCAATGACAGCTCGGCACGCTTCTTCTTCTCTTCACGCCCCCCCTCCCCTCCATTCTTTTCCTCAGTTGCCACGCCCCGGCAGGTCCACAGAAGTTCCTCGCCTAGTTAAGCGCTCCTTAGATCCCAGCCTCAGGGCATCTTTCCGCGATTGGCAAAGCTCCTCCTCTCCCCGCAAAAGGCAGCCTCGCTACTGCCTCTCTTTATTCCCTTTGCCCGCTGTCGGTTAAGAACAAAGCCCATGGTGGGGAAGCTGCTTGTTTGTCTGTCTGGGATTCTTTGTGTGTGTTTGTGTGTGTGTATGGCGGACATACCACCGGGAGCAGCCAAAAGCCTATTTCTTGACAGCAGCCAAAAGCCGCTTTCTTTCTTTTTGCCTCACCAGCCATGAACCTCACTGCATGTCACTGAACTATAATAATAATTATTAAATGTGTATGCAACCCAATTCTCAATAATTAGGCAGTTCACAACAATAAAAAATATGGGAGAAACAAAGAGGTTCTTTTTTCCCTCTGACTTAGGAAACACAATAACACAATGTATGCATGGATATCTCTGGTTATATGTCTTTACAGATGATGATGTGTTTTAACTTTCTAAGTATCACTAATATAGTGTTCTTTTGCACATTCTTTGATTGGCACGACGAATATTGCTTTATATTTGTACCTGTTTTCTGTTTTACATCCAATTTCTGCCTCGTCTATGAAGTGCATGTTGTATTGTGACATGTAACTTGGAATGTGAGTTCCAGTGTAGACTGTTGTTTCTTGTAAAAAAAAGTTGTGAAACCCTTTTTAAAAAGTATATCCATCAGCAGTCTCCAAGCTTTCAGGCTCGGTGGATCCATTTTCAAAAAAGAAAGGCAAATTTAAAATTTTGATAAACTGCCCCTCGCCCCACAGCTCAGTTCTAGACCATAGCCAATTCAGAACAGGGCTGCAGAAGGTGTGGGTGAACATGTGCATGCACGCAAAGCTGCATTTGTGAAAGCAGCGTACATTCCCTCTCACCACCATTGCCTCCACTGGTCCACCAGGCCTTGGGTTTTGTGTTGATATGTTTTCTTTGCTTAGTTCTGACTAAGCTAGATCCTGTTAATATACTGATTGAGTTTACTCTTGCAGAATTTTATTTATAACGTATGTTAATATATATTATTATATTTTATTGTATTATATTTTATTGTATTATATTATATTATATTTCTTTATTATATTATATATTTATTATATTATATTATATTTATTTATTATATTTTATATTTATTATATTATATTATATATTTATTATATTTATTATATTATATTAGCTTAAACCTCTTTCTTTTCTTATAGCAACTGCAGCGCCCCCAACTACAACTCAAACAGCAACCAAGGAAGGATCAGGTAAAACCCCAAAGTATTGATGATGGAAAGTAATTATTTAGACTAGCTTTTGCATTTCTATAAGAGGTCACTTTTGTTTTTTTGTTCTGAAATAATTTTCTCTAAATTCTCTGAAATATGAGAGATAGAAGAGAGGGAGGGATATTATGAATTATTCAGGAATCCTTTTTTAAATATTTCTGGCCAATTTCATACTAATGTATTTCAAAATTTCTTGTACAGTTCTATACTTCAAAATATATGTGCAATATTGTACTTAAAGTCCTGAAATATTTTTGGAATCGCTGTGAAAGATAATAAATTAACAAACTACATAATTCAGTCACCTTCAAATGAATTTTAATACCCTGTTTCCCTGAAAATACAACCTACCCTGAAAGTAAGTCCTAGCTTGATTTTACATGTGCATCCAATATAAGCCCTACCTCAAAAATAAGCCCTAATTAAGACCCCCACCCACTCCAGGGTATAAGGGGAAAAAATTAAATTGGAGTGGGGAATGGAGCTACCCTACTACTTACCTGCGAACAGTTGCAGTCAGGCCTCGCACACCCGGCCTCGCACACCCGACCTCGCACACCCGACACCTGCCTTGCTGGCCCATTTTTTCTGCAGCTGGCAAGGGCGATAAGGCTTTCCTAAAGGCCTCTGCAACCGATAACAGAGCTCTGGATCAATCCATAGCTCTGTTATTGGCTGCAGAGACTTTCAGGAAAGGCCTGCCGGCTGCAGAAGAAGTTCCTGAAGGCCTCTGACAACGAATAGGAGGCAGGGGCGATACATGCAAGTGTCATCCCCCCTCAAAATAAGACCTAGTTCCTTTTTTGGTGGCAAAAAAATATATAAGACAGGATCTTATTTTCGGGAAAACACTGTAATTCAGTAATTCAAATTCAGACACCTTCTTTTAGAACATCAATATCTTACCCTTTTTTAGGTGTGTGTGTGTGTGTGTGTTTGTGTGTGTGTGTGTATGCAAAACTGAAAAAGTGGGAAAGATGTTGAAGTTCTAAATGAAACTAAATCTATCAGAACAGTATTGATGAATGAAAATATAGACAATAGAAGGATACGGCAAGTAGTGAAATGTATTGGCATAATTAGCTTAATCATTTTAATTATCATATTTTATCTTTTTTATTTATTTTGCTTTATATTTTTTACTTTTTATGTGCTTTGAGTAAATTTGTTTACCCAAAAAGGGAATAACATGGATTTACTGTTCATGTATATTAAAATAGTGGAAAACTAAAGAAATGTTTTCTTTCACTTTTACTAAATATGTTCAAGTTTTTGATCACGTTACTTCTTTGGATTCTCTTATCTTTTAGGATCTGGCACCGCTATTGGAATTGCTATAGGTAAGTTCTTACAGACTGAATTACTGTGGTTGCATTTAATGTTTGACAGAAATGAACACAGACTATTTAGTACACAATTCCTCTCTTTTTGTCTTTAGAAGGGGTAATGACTCCCACCCCTTCTTATAAGGCAAGATCTTTTTCTGCTGTCACAATTTTTCCCATGATTGGCTATTTTTAAATATTTTGTTTCCTGTGTTTGTTTGTTAGTTAAGCTCATGGGAGAGTATTTCAACTTGAAAAATTATTTTGGTTACACAATGTTTTTTTTTTCTTTCTCTTTATGTCCGAGTCATTTTTATAGCTGGAATCTCTTTAAAGACAGAAAAAAAAATATGGTTGTTCCAGAAATCAGTCATTCCGAGAGGAAACCTGTTTTTGTCATCCCTCTCTCCTTCCTCCCCCCCCCCCTTCAAAAAGGGAACAAGTCCAGGTTCATATTAAGCTTATTATTTAAGGTATCTTTTTTCAGATGAATACTCTATTACCTCAATTCTCATAGATCACAGGGGGCTGCAAATATTAAAATAGCAAAATACACCTTTTTAAGATTTCATAAATATATAGCAAATATTAGCATATAAGAAAATTATACCATTTACATATATTCATATGCACGCATATGCATATGCACACATGCATACACACACGCATGTGTCTATACAGTAATCAATTCCCAAAGTCCTTCTGGAAAAATCAGTTTTTATTATTTTTGAAAACGTTAAGTTGCAAGCCATTTTTGATTGGGGACAAGCTGTCCCTCAGTGAATGGCCACTGAAAATATCTCTTATTGACATATCTTCCATTGCAACTGCTGTTTGGTAGGTATCTTCCATGGATACTGACTCCATATCCAAGAGGGATGGGCAGGAACAATTTGGGAAAAGTGCAATGGGCAGGAACAATAAAAGGAAAGTAATTTGTTAGCTAGCCAGCCCCACACCATAGAGGGTCTTAAAGAAACTGAAACTTTTATTTACTCTAGGAAACACATTGGCACAGAATAGAAGTTCACACTTTTTCTTTTCTCTGCTTCTCTCATCAATATTAACAGTAATAATTTACTATTTATGATGATGGGCTAGCTTAAGCCTTTTCCGGTTTTATTATAAATGTAGCACATACCTTATTATTGAATTAAATTGGATACCAGGAAAGTGAGAAAATATTAAAGGTACAATCCTTGACACTACCTTTATTTATCTATTTCTGGTTTGGTTTTATTCTTGTGCAGTGTGACTGTTTGCCACTCATTGGTGTAATTAGTTTTTTTGCCATTTATCAATACCTTCGTTGCATTTGACATTTTTTTCTATGAAGATTCTTGTCAGGGTTCCAAGTAACAGCCTGAATGAAATCAAAGCCCCGAGGCTTCCTCAAAGTATAGATTTATTAGGCATATCATATTGGCATGGCTGGTGAAAACTCGACTCTTGAGTTTCTCTGGGTTTTCCCCACCCAACTAAAAACCCAAAGTTCTTCCCCCCATTACACACAACCATCACGTGCCCCAATCATGTCACAATCCCAAACCTGGATAACTCCCATCCACGCTCCACCAGATGCTGGCGAGTGTCCTTGATTCCCAGAAGGAAGAATGTTGATTTTGGCTACATAGTTCCCCAGCTATCTCTACTCCACCACCACCCCCTTTCCCCATTCCAAGATGGCTTCAAGGTTGACAATTCTCTTGAATGTTAAACTTCAGATTCTGTTCAGAATATGTACAAGCATAAAGCAGCAGCTATATACAACTAAAGCAACTTCGTCTGATTCCAGGAATGCTTAGCAGAATCTGAAGCTTCCTTTCTGCAGTCACATGAACTCAGATTTTTTAAAAATGTAGAAGTTTAATTAATCTCATATGCATGCTGCAAATGTGCTTCCGTGTATTCCGAAACATCTTTTTAAAGCAATTCAAATCCCTATTTTTTTTCTGCAGTCAGATGTTTTTACATACATAAGGGAATGTACCAAATGTCAGTCCCCCAAAGGCCAATCAGAATATATTTCATTTATTTATTTTCAGAGAAAATGTTACTAAGTGTTCAAAGGTAATGCAGCAAATAAGGAAATGTTGAAAAAAATGGCCACTCATTCAAACACGTAATGTAATTTCTATACGAAATTGTCTGTGGTTCCTGACTTTTGGTATCCGCTGTATATACAATGTGACGTGGGCAAGGTGGTCTGAAACATACTTTGAAAGTATTGGCATGAGTGTGTATGTGATGATTGGTATAATTTTGAATTTGAAGTTATCACATTTTTTTTCCCTTCAAGGAGCTGTCATTGCCGTTTTAGTTCTGGCTGCTTTAATTTTTGCAGCTGTGAAATACTTCTGTTTCCGGGGGTGAGTCAGCCCAAGATATGCTGTCTCTGATTCTTTCTAGCTTCTTCGTAGCTGCATGAGCAGCCATCTCTAACTTGCCAGTTCCGTCTGTAAAAACTATAATTTTCTTATAAATGTGCTTTGTGTCCAGAAGCTTTGTGTGCTCGAACAATTGCAAAGATCTGCAGCACAGGAGGAAGAAGAACAAAACATTATAGTTTGTCTAGAATGGCTAATCTGAATTTAATCACATCTCCAGCACTGGTGTTCTGGAGTGACAGAGCTGATCTGTCTCTATTTCTGTTCGCTACTTGTTTAATTGCAGACTTGGCAATGTTTGTTGAAAAAAGGAAGAGTATTCATATTGCCCTGGTCTGCTAATATCAGAAATTGTTATCTTTGACTTCCTGGTACCCTAATGGAATGGAATCATGGGAATGGTTCTATGCGAAATTTGTATTGTCCTTTAGGAACAGCTTTTGGTCTACTTGCAACTTTGGCATCTTTCTAGACAGATTACAATTGAAATTTTGTCTTGTATGTTGCTTGCTTTCTGTCTCTATGCAGGAGTATTGTTTTTGGTAGAGCATTATTAACTTTATTTTCCGATCATTCATATCTAGTTATAGGATGTTATAAGCACTAATTTAGATTTGTTCATAAATTGATTTTCAAATCAGTTTTCTTAACCACAGGTACTTTGAGCAGTAATGCTTTAATCACTATCATTACATGTGCTCATTTTTACTTTTAAAGAATATATAGATGTACTCTTTTAATAGAGTATTAATATATATTTTTGAGAGTTAGTAGACTTAACACTTGTGCAAATTATAGGAAGCTGTAATGTGATGCTTTGCAAAAAATGACTGAACTTTCTATTTTCTAGCATTTATGAAATACTGTCTTATTGCTTAAGATTAATAAATCCTCGATCTTTCCTTCTTGCATCTGTTCATTTTTCTAATTTCTAATTGAATATTATCTGTCTTCCCATATATGTCTTTTAGGCCACAACAGGCTAATTAAGTCTTTATTTTACTAAAATATTCTTTAAATAACCAATTTTCTGTTTTCAGATTTTCTATTAGCATCATGCAATTTGCTATGTTGTTTTGCAGGGGAGGCGGTCTTCATATATGAAGATGAGTGAACTGATTTAAACATGCACCCAGGAAATGCCTGTTTTCTCAATTGATTTGATTTTGCTTTCTTTGCCTTCTTCCCTTTTTTATAAAATTAACTCATGTACATTGTACAGTTTGATTCCTGATCAAATGCTTTGAATAACTTGAAGCCAAAAACATCCTTCTAATAATGTATATTTTAAAACAGCTCTTATTCCAGAGACGTACAGCTCCCCACTTTCTCCCTCCCTTCCCCTTTTTGAGCGCCTCAGACTTCATTTAGGAAATTATTCCTTTTGCTTTAATTAACTGTAACATTAAAAGTGCTGAAATGTTGTTTATTTTTAGGTTTTATGTTTTAGCTGCAGGATAACATGAAAAACCATTCTTCAATCAAATTTATATCATCCACTGAAGGCTGGAAATATATATCTTATTTATTGTTATAGTAAATAGCAGTGATTTTATATTGCTAAATATACTCCTATGTTGTGACTCAGCAGAAGCTTGCTGTGAGTTGCGTCGGGATGCAGGAATAATGAGCAGCTGTTGCTCATTAGGGTCTTCTCCTGCAGATAAAAGACGGATGGTGCCACACCTTATTTGCAGAAGTCAACGTCGTTCATCGTTCGTGGTTCATCGTTTGTTTGTTCGTGAGTTCAGTTTCGTGATTCAAAGAGGCACTTGGATAAGTGCTTTGCTTTCTGTAAACCTGATTCAAAGAGGCAGTTAGATAAGTGATTTGCTTTCTGTAAACCTGGTTTGCTGTAAGAGTTTTTGTTTTTGCATTTGCTGTGTAACTTTTTGCCAGAGACTTTATCTACGTTTATTTTTGGACTCGCAGCCAGCTTGAGTCAGGACTGATAAAGACATTTCCTTTGAAGTTCGGTCTGACTGTCGTTTGTGAACAAGCAAGGAGGGGGGGTCAGAACAGTTTGACTTCTGCCACT
>NW_028261387.1:56169992-56262492 GCF_051295495.1 Thamnophis sirtalis
CTGCCAGAGTCCCCAATGGATAACTCTGCTTAACTGTTTAAGAAAGCCTCTAAAAAAACGCTCTCTAAAGGACAAGAGAAGAGAACCACATGCCTCATTTACATAAGGAATTTTTCGGCTTTTAACCCTTGCTTAACTCTGCTCTAGTGATCATAAAAATAGACTAAATGAGGCACGTGGTTCTCCTACCTCCTCCTGTAGAGGGCACTTTTTTAGAAGCTTTTTTAAACAGTTAAGCACTAAGCCGAGTCATCCACTGACTCTTGCAGCAACTACCTCAGCCTTTTTCCTTTTAATTTTTTTTTCTTTTCATGATGACAGTGGTGAGGCTCTGCCTTTCCTGCCTCCCCTGACTGCACGTCACTGGATAAGTGTCATGTGTACATATATACATTCCCCTATTAGTAGCCTCTAGCTCAAAGTGGTGTCAGAAATTTTATGATATAAATTACTGATTTTCAAAATGTGCCTTACAAGTAACAGGCTGAAGATCTGAAGACCCCTGGTGAGCCACAGTGTTAAAGCTATCTCATGCAAGTGAATGTACAAAACATTAACCACAACAGAAGTTATGTGTTAACAGAAATAAAAAGGTTTCAGTTCTAAAAAGTGTGTTACCTAAACATGAATAAAAATGATTGGGATGACCCAAATGTAGCAAAATTCTAGGGAATAAGGTGTGCTTTTAAAGCACCATTTTAACCTTAAAGTTGAATATTTGTGGGAATGAATTGGAAAAGATTAAAATCTAGTGTTAGAAAAAGTTAAACAGTAATGGGAGCGATGAGCGCCTCCATCTGTTTACTGGACCCGTGCCCCTGCTGGCTAGTTTCAACCAGCAGGGAGGTGACACGCGGCTGGCTCCAGGCGATTACCAATGCTTCTTTGCAGGAGGGGTCTTTCCCGCAACCACTAAAGGAAGCGGTGGTGAGACCCCTCCTCAAGAAGCCTTCCCTGGATCCAGCCACCTTGAAAAACTACCGTTCTGTTTCCAACCTTCCTTTTTTGGGGAAGGTTGTTGAGAAGGTGGTGGCGCTTCAACTCCGATGGAGCTTGAATGAAGCAGATTATCTGGATTCCTTTCAGTCTGGTTTCAGGCCTGGGTACAGCACAGAAACCGCTTTGGTCGCACTGATCGATGATCTCTGGCAGGCATTCCTCTATCCTGGTGCTTCTTGATCTCTCAGCAGCTTTCGATACCATCGACCATGGTATCCTTCTGCAATATCTGGAGGAGGTGAGAGTGGGAGGCACCGTTTTACAGTGGTTCTCCTCTTACCTCTCCGGTAGGTCACAGTCGGTGTTGGTCGGGGGACAGAGGTCGACCCCTAGGCTCCTCAATTGTGGGGTGCCACAGGGTTTGGTCCTGTCCCCCCTCCTATTTAACATCTACATGAAACCGCTAGGTGAGATCATATGATGGCATGGGATAAAGTACCATCAATATGCAGATGATATGCAATTGTATATATCTGCCCCATGCCAGCTCAGTGTAGCGGCGGACATGATGTGCCGATGCCTGGAAGCTGTCAGGATCTGGATGGGGATGAACAAATTGGTGCTCAATCCCGATAAGACCAAGTGGCTATGGATGTTACCCCCAAAGGACAGTTCAGACAGTCTGTCCTTGATCCTGGGGGGTGAAGACTTACACCCCTCAGAGAGGGCCCGCAATCTGGGGGTCCTCCTGGATCGACAGCTGACACTGGAATACCATCTGTTGGCTGTGACCAGGGGGGCCTTTGCCCAGGTTCGCCTGGTACACCAATTGCGGCCATATTTGGACCGGGGGGCACTTCAAATGGTCACTCATGCCATTGTCATCTCAAGGCTGGATTATTGCAATGCGCTCTACATGAGGCTACCCTTGAAAAGCGTTCGGAGACTACAGCTAGTCAAAAATGCAGCCGCACGAGCGATATTGGGTGTACCAAAATACACCCATATTACACCTGTCCTCCGCGAGCTGCACTGGCTGCCAATTGGTCTCCGGACGCAATTCAAGGTGTTGGTTATCATCTTTAAAGCCCTACATGGCTCAGGACCAGTGTATCTGCGAGACCGCCTACAGCCACACACCTCCCAATGGCCGATAAGATCCCACAGGGTGGGCCTCCTTCAGATGCCGTCAGCCGGACAATGTCGCTGACGGGCCCCCGGAGGAGAGCTTCTCTGTGGCTGCTCTGGCCCTGTGGAACCAGCTACCCACAGAGGTCCGGACCTTACCCACTCTCATGGCCTGGGGCTGTTGACCTTATTGTAAAGGTCCAGCCCCGATTAGAAATGTATGCGTGTTGGGAATTTTTAAATTATTCTTTTATTTTGCTTTCTTTTTTCTTTCTTTGTAAGCCGCCCGAAGTCCTCCGGGATTGGGCGGCGTAGAAATTTAACAAACAAATAAATAAATAAAATAAATAAATAAGTGTAAAAAATCATTCTCCTGGGAATGTAGCAGTTTTTGTCTAAAAGTGCCACTGATATATTCCCATTTGATTCTGAATGTATACAGAGAAGTTGTAAAAATAAATGATTTGATTTTCCAGAGACAGGTCGCTGACGTCTCTACCTTTCACACATTTTAGCCACAAGATCAATAAGATGCATTATATGAATTACATGTCCACACCATTGAGACAAAACGGCTCCACTATATTTGACTGCATAATGGACATTGCAATTTAGCCATCAATTGAGATGGGATGGTATTGCAGTCAGAATTTTCATGATAAAAGGGGAGGATAAGCAAGTGTAAAAACACAAGACATAAAAACTACAGAATAGATTTAGTGTTCATTGCTAAAATAGTAATGATCTAAATATCAAAACATATTAATGACAAATGAACAAAAACACCTTACCTTATAATAGTATTGTGTGTTATACAATGTGTTCCTGCATTTTGCTTTTGCTGTTGCTTTTTTTCCTTTTGAAGTGATTTCTGTACCTACAGCAATAAAGTAATGCTTTAAAAAGGGGATAATCTTTGTTTTTAGAAAACATAAATATTCCCTCCCTCTTAAAGAGATTTGCACTGTTCAGCCTGGCTGTAAGGTCAAATATCAAGAACAATAACAGTAACAGCACAAAACATGTGCTTTAATAAAATATATTTCACAGAGAAAATAAGGAAATAAACATGGAATTGATATAAAGTTTTTTTTATTGTTGTCTGAATGTTGTTTCGGGACTCCTTTCATCTCTTAATCATTTCTATTAATCAAATAGTTTATCTTGACAATAATTGCTTTTTAATCTATTACAGATTAAATCTATTACTTCCCCCTTGGTCACTAATGTCAATATTGACATTGATGTGCTTAAAAAGAGGGCAACAGAATTGGAAGAAAAATACATTTGGGGAAGTTATTATTAATTTTCCCCATTGTTCCTATTACAGGGAGGGGGGAAATTCACATATTTTCTCCCTTGTGTATATCAGGGTAGACAAATGGATATTTTGAGCAGCTCATATGATTATTATGGTTTATTATGCTGGGAGAAAGATACAGTGAACCTAGCACTTAAAGATTGCCTTTATCCTTCTCACTTCTATGTTGATTAACTACCTCTTTTAATTTCGAATAATCTTGATGCATAATGGTTAGGTCTTGGCCATGGCTTCTTTATAGTATGCCATCTTCAAATTACAAGTTATAATGTGGCTTCGTTTTAGCAGTTCCTAGTTAAGACTGAATGTATTTTAAGGCTTAGGTTTACTGGTAAACCATGACTGATGAAAAGGAACTTTTAATTTCTTCCATTGGTGGGGAAAGGGTGAAAGCCTTCCACCTCAAATGGCTGGAAAAATGATGAAACAATGCACAACTAATTTTATTGTCAAAACAAGCCTAGAGAAAAGTAGTAACTTAGAGAAATAAAATAATAAATAAATAAAAGTTCTGCCAGACTTTAAGGCAGCAAATTTCCATTTAGAAGGCCAGTGTTTTAACCAATGTATTATTACAGGTTTCCTGGTGAAAGTCAAATATATTAAGAAACATGTTCACAATTGTCTTAGCTAAGAGGGTTCTTTTCTCTGCAAAGTACCCCAATGAACTGTTGAATCCGCTTGTAATGAAGTAAAAGAGGCAGAAGCACGTAGGGATAGGGGAATAAGGGAGGAAATAGCTTAAAATCACAGGGGGGGGGGGAATGCATCCAGAAATCACATTTGCAATGGAAAGGATACATTAAGTTTGAAGCAACGTCTTCTCTACCAGGCCTTCAAAATATGGTTGCTACCCCATTTCAACAATGGGTCAAGTGAGCAATGCAAATGAGTCTATAGTCAAATAGATGAGTCTAGAGATGTCTTTATTAATGTTTACTAGTTAATTCCAATTATCACTGGTATAATTAATTTTATGATCCTTGGACAACTGTGATTTGAGGATCTTTCTGCTAAATCCAGATTGCTAAGACCTCAGGTTTTCTCAACTGATGTGGGAAAAAGCCCAACTTTTAAAGTCAGTACAAAATCCTTTTAATTACTAATAATGAAGCAATTAACTATACTTCAAGTAAACACAAAGCTGAGATTTCCAGTGCCAATAAAAATGAGATAAATGTAGTACCTTGAATAAGCTTGCCGTTGCTTAAACTTCCATGAATATGAGCTGATGATCTGTTCCTCAGCAACATAAAAAGGTACATTTTCTTTTCAAGCTTGATGCTTTTGAGTTACATGTTAATTGGACAAAAGTAACTTTTCATATTACTCCTTTGTTTTTTGAAGTAATTGCAGTTAACACAATGTTCAGATAATAAAGACATAACTAGCCAAATTTAATTGTTAAAGTTCACGAGACTTTTAGATGTCTGTCTCTAGTAGTAACACTGCTTGCAAACAAGCAGTTATAATTTATGTGTGACATCAAAACATATCTGTGTGTTCTCTCACATTTATATTCTTTTTATAAATGTGTGTTGAGCAGAAAGTTACACACTTATCATAGCTCTTTTCTCTTTAAAGAGGATTACAACAGCAGTAAAACTGATTCTTGGCTTGAGTCAAATGGATCTCTTGACAAAGATGAAGATAGTGGCTTTGTAAACAACTCTCTTCTATAAAACTCCATATATATCACTATAATTGCTGAAACTTTTTGTAGCATAAGAACTACAATGAATACAATATAAATCATAGAGCCACTGAGTATTATTCAAGAAAGAACATAAACAACTGCAAACAATCTACAGATATGCTTAGGTTGTTATAGATGATACAATATTTGCTTGTTGAATTTTTTTCCCAACCTGATACATTATTTCAATGTTTACAGGAAGAAAGGGAAAGAAGGATTAAAATGGCAGTATGTAGCACAGGAAGAAGACACAATATAAATTGTATCAAAGTCACTATTCCATTATAAATATGACCATTCAGAATTCTTCAAGTCTAAAATGAATAAATAATAAATAATCTGAGTTCTGGAGAGGGAACAGGCTTTGTCATGTCACTTGGGTAGTCCAACAACTTTCCCCCAATTTATAGATAGACCTAACTTTAAACATAAGACCATGAAAAAACTGTATCCTCCCCAGGCAATGAGGCCAGGATGTTGATGGAAGTCTGGTATGGATGTGGAAGGTTGACCTACTATCTTTTTAATGGATTCGAATAATTGGTTTTTGTTTTGATTGCTGTTTACTGTCTAGAGTTCCTTAGGCAGATGGGTAGCTATACAATGGATTAAATAAGTAGTCCTCAACTTATGACCATAATTGGTCCTGAAATTATAGTTCTAAGTCTTGCTGGTCACTAAGCAATTCATCAGATGTCTGTGCCCAATTTTCCAACCTTTTTGTTGCGGTCATTAAGCAAATCCTAGGGTCAAGAAAACTCAGGAAATAAACACCAGTTTCCTGAAAACAATGTTGTAAATTGAGGTCAGTTGACTACATCTTCACTACCAAGAAAGTCCATGTTGGCAGATCAATAATTGTTTAAGGAAAAATCTCAAGAACAAAAGGGGAAGCTGAATAAAGGCAGTATTACAAAATTCCACAGAGCTGGTACTCAGCTTTTTGCTGTATCCCTAAGAACATAGAATCAAAAAGGATTAGAAAAATGGAGAAGGACATAAGAATGCATGGAGGAAGAGGTAGTCAGATGATCATAGTGATTTGTGAATTGTCTACAACAGTTATTTCTGCCACCTTTCAGCAATAAAATAAAACCAAAGTCTCATTTGTGTTGAGGTTGACACCTGACAACTACTGCTTCTCTGGAAAGATATGGAATTGGTCTGTCATAGTCCTTTTCCAGGATTGGAATTTCCTGGTTGCCTTCTTTCCAAGTTGGACCCTTCCAATCAATTTTGAGATCAGCCAGTAACCCTAACTACTGCCACCTACTGTAAACTTCAAAAATAAAGTTCAACAACATAGTAAACTAGTAAACAGTAAAAAAAATTCTTAAGCACTTTTAGGAAGGGCTAAAAAAATAGAATCTTCTTTCTCAGAGGAAAAAAAAAAAACTATTGACCACCTGAACACAAATTTAAACATAGGATTCATTATTTACCCCTCTATAAAAAATACTTTGAACTGCATTTCTCTTTAGGGATATGATCATGACAAATATATATATATATTTAAAGTCACAAAGTTCGATTCCCAACAAGGGTGTGGCTAGCTGATGAGAGCTAAATAGCTTGAAATAGATCTATACTAGTCTCCCTTTATTTATTTATCAGCATAAATATAACATATATATATATATATATATATATATATATATATATATATATATATATATATATATATATATATATATATATATATATATATATATATATCTCAATACCTATAATTATAACTATAGCTATATTATCTATGTCTGTACCATCTATATCTATATATCTATCATCTATTATCTCTATCTCTACATAATTCTCTTTATATCAGCTAGGTCATTATATCTTTATGGCACTGGTTTTTCCCCATGGCAATTCTAAAAAGAAAGTTACTTGCCTTTATATACTTTTTAAAAATCCTATTAGCTATTTAAGGCTCCAACATTAGCTTTCATGTTGAATTCCTGACTTAGGATAATTTGGATAATAAGGTTATCTCAAGGAAAGGTGTGCAGCAAGATAATTATGGCATCTAATTGCCAAACTAATTAAAGAAATAAAACACTCCCAATTCCCTCACTATTCATTCTGAATTGGTCATTCAAACAATGATTGCTTTTCATGGATTGGTATTAATGCCAATTTCAGCAGTTGATGAATAGACCTGAGGATTGGTGAGCTATGATCCAAAATTGCAACAACACCTCCTGGCTGAAGTTCACTTGTAATCAGAATTCTCATTCTACAGTAGGGGTGTAAAACTTGTGGCTTGTGGGCTGGATGCATCATGCACTGGCCATGCCCATCCCTAGTTTAACAAAGGGGGGAAAAGTCATGATACATGACATGATCACAATGTCACCCCTGTTCTAGAGCAACAGAATTTGTGAAGGAGTGTACCCAGGGGAAAAAAGCAGCAGAATCATATTGAAGAAATAAACCTTTTAAGCTATCCTTCAAAATAAAAATGTTCACCATTAATTCAACATTGACTTTAATGAGACATCAATGTCCTTGGTTCTTTTCCTTCAAAATGTACAATCAAGAAGGCAACAGTCTACAAGAAAAAAGAAGAAGACATATTTGAACATTTTAAATCACAATGTTGGGACTGATGAAAACAGCTTCTCTGTCATTAAAAAGGTAGCAATATCAAAATATTTTTATGAGGACAAAGTGGGCAGAGTTCTCTCCATATTCTCTCGGTGACACTAGCTTTCTTTTGGTTTTGTTGTTTTAGTTCTTGGCAGGTATCATCATTCTGAAAGCATTGGGCTAAGAGCCACCTGCTAATTTTATTTTCGACAAGGCCTATGAATCTCTATGAGTCCAGAGGTGTTGCAGTAAATAATGACAAAGTCAGAACTTAGTGTTTTGTTTCCGTTAATTTTATTTCTATTTTTTTAATAAAATAAAATAAAGGCAAACAGGGCATGACAAGCCTCATGGCTGATATTCATGAGCAACATTATTCACACTGGGAAATATAAATTACAAAGTTATTTAATAGCTCTATACTTCACTTTTTGCTCATGCAAGCATTCTAGGCAGCTTATAGCAATAACAGAAAATATAAACCATGACATTAAAATCAATACAATTAAAATTAAAATCAACTGAAAGTAATCAACAGTTAAAAGCTTGATCAAAGTTATAGATTTTTTTTCCATTTTAAATATTAAGACTGGGGACAAGCCCATTAATTGCCGTGGACTGGGATCTTCATAGAAGTTTAGGTTAGTTGCAATCAAAAACAACTCTCAGCAGCTGGCAGGGTCTAAGGCAACCCACAGTACAATTTAAAATGCCTGAAACAATCGTATTATAAAAATCCAACATTGATCAAAAATAAGGTCTCATCTAGAATACTTAAAGGGCCGAGGTGGCGCAGTGGTTAGAGTGCAGTACTGCAGCCACTTCAGCTGACTGCTAACTGCAGTTCGGCGGTTCAAATCTCACCAGCTCAGGGTTGACTCAGCCTTCCATCCTTCCGAGGTGGGTAAAATGAGCACCCAGATTGTTGTTGGGGGCAATATGCTGACTCTGTAAACTGCTTAGAGAGGGCTGAAAGCCCTATGAAGCGGTATATAAGTCTAACTGCTATTGCTACATCATGAAATAATTTAGTTTTGAAATCATTCTGAATATAGTCATGGAGGAAGCCAGCCTGATTTTAATTGGAAGACTATTCCATGGCGGTGCAGTGGTTAGAATGGAGTATTACAGGCTACTTCTGCTGACTGCAGGCTGACAAAAGGTCAGCAGTTTGAGTGTCACCAGGTCAAGGTTGATCCATCCTTCCAAGTCAGTAAAATAAGGAGCCAGACAGTTAATTTAATTTAATTTAATTGATTTATAGGCCGCTTAATCCCGAAGGACTCCGGGCGGCTTACACAGAACAAGAAAGAAAAACAAACCAAATTTTTTTAAAAAAAATTCTCCAACACGCATACATTCAGGGGCTAGACCCTACATAATAAGGTCAACAGCCCCAGGCCTGCTGGAACAGCCAGGTTTTGACAGCTTTTCTGAAGGTCATGAGGGTGGGTGAGGTCCGGACCCCTGGGGCAGCTGATTCCACAGGATCGGGGCAGCCAAGGAGAAGGCCCTCCTCCGAGGGCCCGCCAGCCGACACTGTCTGGCTGATGGCGTCCTAAGGAGGCCCACCCTGTGGGATCTTATCGGCCCTTGGAGGTATGTGGCAGTAGGCGGTCTCACAAATATGCTGGTCCTGAGCCATGTAGGGCTTTAAAGGTAATGGCCAACACCTTGAATTGCATTGGGAGACCAATTGGCAGCCAGTGCAGCTCGCGGAGGATAGGTGTAATATGGGTGTATCTCTATATACCCAATATCGCTCGCGCGGCTGCATTCTGGACTAGCTGTAGTCTCCGAACGGTTTTCAGGGGTAGCCCCATGTAGAGCGCATTGCAATAATCCAGCCTTGAGGTGACGAGGGCATGGCTGACTGTTTAAAGTGCACCCCGATCCAAGTAGGGCTGCAATTGATGCACCAGGCAGACCTGGGCAAAGGCCCCCCTGGTCACAGCCGACAAGTGGTGTTCCAGTGTCAACTGTGAATCCAGGAGGACCCCCAAATTGCGGGCCCTCTCTGAGGGGTGTAAATTTTCACCCCCCAGGATCAAGGATGGACTGTCTGAACTGTCCTTCAGGGGCAACATCCACAGCCACTCGGTCTTGTCGGGATTGAGTACAAGTTTGTTGGGGGCAATATGCTCTGTAAACCGCTTAGAGAGGGTGGTAAAGCACTAAGAAGTGGTAAATATGTCTAAGTGAAAAGCAGTGCATTCTAACCTGGATTCCTTTACTTCCCAGAAGTGGGAGAACATAACTTTTATGCCATCATGATCTTACATTTTGAACTTATCCTGGTTGGCGTATGGGGTCCTGCATAACAGATAGCTCCACTTCATGCAGTAGGTGCCTTCAGAAGAAGTCCTGCTGATCTAAGTAACTGAGCAAGTTCATAGTAGGAAAGGGGATGCTTTCCTCATACAATCAGGCTTTAAGCCATTGAAAGCTTTAAAAGATAAGGTTAAAGTCAACTTCATAAAGTGTGCCCAGTAGGCAATTGGCAGAAAATATAGATTTTTCAGAAGTGGCTTCATAAGATCCTTACACTTTGCACCAGTTGGTGACCTACCAATCTGAATTTAATTATCTTAGGGCATAAGTTCTCAAAATGTTGATCACAATCCCTCAAGGGATTGGGAGCAAATTTAAAGGGAATTGGTTTCTGCATGCAAAGTTTGACTAAGAAAAGTTCACAGCAAATTTCAATAGGGACATTTTTTATGTGTGTGATTCTTTGTCTACTCTCCATATTGTCTAGGGTAAGTACCTTCTTGAGAGGACCCAAAAAGATTTGAGATACTCCGTGTGCTCCAAAACATGAGATTTAAAGACACAGGTTCTGTTTTGTTTGCTTCTCTTTACTTGATAAATTAGTAGGTGTGCAGTGAGGCAAAGAAAAAAAATATGTTGATTCCCAGAAACAAATACACTTGGCAATAGAGTCACAGAAAGCTGTCTGAAGCAGTAGCAATGCCTTCAAGCATGCTAGAGGAAGAATGGGTGGCAGGCGTCATATTGGGCCAGTGGCATACAGTTTACTTCCCATTCTTAAGTCCTTGATTTCTCTAGCTTGGGTGTTAAAACAAGTTCGTGTTCTCAGCATGGTTTCTTGGGGAATATCAAACATCTACCACTTGGTGGAGGAATAACCCCATGCTTATAATAATGCCTGGTGTTCTGAGCAATATCCTTCAATCTCAGATCAAAGTCCTTCAGAAAGAGTCCCACTCATCAAAGAATATATGCTGCCCAGCATACTGTCAATTATGAAATGGGAGGGAGGGAAAGAGGAAGATTTAAGTAATGCAGTTTTGCCTTTGTTCAATAGCTAGTTGTGGATTTCATCTCCTAAAGTGGAATGCGTTTTTTTCCTCTCATTTTTTTTTTCTGAACACAGACACACACCTCCTAAGGCTGTTCAAAGTAGGACTGCCAGAATTAATATCCCAGGTAATGTTTTAGTGTCAATTTGTGCCTTTTTCCTTGTTGGAAATTGCTGCTGCTGCAAACAATTCAGTGAAGGAGAATGGGCAGCTGCTTGCCTTTGATTGGCACAGAATAGTGGCTGCAGAAGGATGAGCTCTAAATCTTACTGCCTACAGCACTCCCTTAATTTGAGTTTGTGCGGGAGAAGAGAAAATTAGATTTTCCAGAGTACAACCTCCAAAAGGATAAGCTTAGTCATGATTAATCTAAAATGAACCACTCTAGGGGTCTGAGAAAGGCCCTCAGTGGCAGGCGGGCCTACCTTTTTAAAGTCGTGCTTTGTGATCCTTCTTCCCTATCCCTAGTTTATCTTGAATGTACAGTGGATTGAAACAAGCCACAGCCTCCTATGACTCTTGACTTGCAATTTCCTGGTCCCTAGAATAATGCCAGAAAATTGCTTAAATAGAGTAACGGATTAAAGCCTATTTAGAATGATTATTCAAAACATAAGAGGTTAGGTCTTGGGGCAGTTAGATGGGTGGGATATAAATGTAACAATTAAATAAATTGTGATAAGACAAGACACCTGACAGGGCTGTCCTGAGCTTGTGCAAACTTCATGGCTTGTACAGGAAAGGTATTATCATAGCAAACATTTGTCCAAGCATTCATGAACTGTCATTGCAATATATCAGTTAGCTTCCTCCCATAATTGGGGCATACC
The DNA here is from genome assembly GCF_051295495.1 of Thamnophis sirtalis. Lineage (NCBI taxonomy): Eukaryota > Metazoa > Chordata > Lepidosauria > Squamata > Natricidae > Thamnophis > Thamnophis sirtalis. Next base: position 56,181,819 of record NW_028261387.1, read on the forward strand.
AGGGGTTGGAACACAAATAAAACAAACAAACACACACACACACACACACACACACACACACACACACACACACACACACACACACACACTTATTAATGCCAGACTGGACTGTTGATCCATATAGTCCAGCAATGATCCATTTGATGGTATCTTTTCAAGTTCCCAGTTGGAGTTCTCTCCCAGCTGCATTTCCTGAGATTTTTTCACAGGAAATTTTCAGCATGCAATGAATGTGCTTTTTCCAGTGAACTTGAATCTCATGCAGTCCTGAACATCATCTGGTGCTCAGTCAAATGAAGAAATGGAATGGGTGACCCTGGCAATAATAGATAGGTCTGGCAGATGTTTTGCTATGATTATCACAGCATTTTTTTTTCAACTGCCACGATTGCAAGAATTGCTGCCAACGATGATAGTTTCATTCACACATATATATTTTTTTGCACATGAATGCCCAGATGCAAGATTTATACTTTTCTAATAAGCATATTATTTGAGATATCCCAATGAAGTATTTGGATATTATTAGGAAATCTGAATGCATTTTAATGTGACTGATTTCACAAAATCAAAGTAACACATGTCATTTTGAATCTGTTATGCTCATTTGTACACCAGGTATAATGGACATCTGAAGTATTCAGCACATTTGGAGGAGGCATTGCTTCACATGTGGCTCACCATTCATGCCATGTTGTTCTGGGATGCAGAAGATAAGTTAGTGGCCATAATTTTTGTACCCTTGTTTTAAGGCAACTGGATATTTTTTTCCATGGGTAGCATAAGAGTTTAGAGGAGTCTTATCTTGCAAAAACTGGATAATTTCCAGTTTAATCTGCTCTCAGCAAAGTCCCAGGAACCCCCATATCCAGATCAGAATACTGTAAGCACATAAGCCAAATCAGTTTGACTAGAAAAATAAAACTGTAAAGTGGCATAAAATGCAAGTAAAAGCAGACAGAGGCAGACATAAGCAGCAGGTAAGAATTTATGGCATATAACTTTGCAGAGCTGCTTATCCACAATATTGTGGATAATTAGAATGAACAGCCCCAAAGGAAATTGCCTTTGGTTATCCCAGCTTTAATTTTTTAAAGATAATAGAACAGCAGCGGAAAGTAAAATACCAAGTGATGCCTCCTCTACGTGACCCGACAAAAGGGCGAATGACAAAACCGCGCCCGACTAAACCACGTCGCTAAAACCGCAACGTCATCAACGCGGCGACAACAGCGTGGAGACAGAAGGGCGATTTCAGTTGACAGAGGGGCGATTTAAGTTAAGGTAAGGTTTAGGTTTAGGTTTAGGTTTAGGTTTAGGTTTAGGTTTAGGGTTAGGGTTAGGGTTAGGGTTAGGGTTAGGGTTAGCGTTAGCGTTAAGGTTAGTTTTACAGCGCGCTTCTGTCGCTGTTGTCGGCGCGATTCACCGCTCATTCGTCGGAGCACTTTAGAACACACGGTTCTGTCACCGCGGTTTAGTCGGGCGCGGTTTTGTCATTCGTCCTTTTGTCGGTGAACCCCTCCTCTATTATGCGCCATAAAGAAAACTATTTAGTGGATGGAGATGATGTATCCAACAAGCATAGTATTTCTTTTCTATCATTAAATTCTGCCCTACTAAACCGCCCACCATTGTCCAGATGTGAAGTATACCTGGCACCATTCTGATCTGTTGTTGTCCCACACATCACTAGCCTCACATCAATTTCCCATGCATCCAACAATGACATTTTTAATTGGAAACCAAAATATATTTTAGCCCTTTAAGCAGCAGCTTCCACCTACACTGTGCTAGCTAAACACAATACTTTGTGGTCAAGTATTGTGGTCAACCACAATACTTCTGGTTAGACTGGAGTGACTCAAATATACTGACTGTCTTCTTTGAATCAGACATAAATGTAATTTAGCTCCCATTTAAAATCACAGCCAGTGCTGCCTATTCAGGAAAACTTGTGAGTGGCTGTGATGACAGGCAACATTGGGCATGGATGATAGATCAGATGTTGCATTTGGATTATATTAGATTATATTGACCCAACAGGCAACTGTTGTAGATGAGAGCCAATTATTGGTTCACCAACTATCAAGAAATTTAGTCTGGTACCTCAGACAAAGTTGACTAAAAGGGCTGTGGTATTGGTATTATCCCCAGAGATGTACTGTCTTTTCAGAAGAAATATCGTTGAATGTAGGACAAGGATTACATTACAATCAGAGGATTGGGCCACGACAGAATCTAAATCTAAGTTAACTAAGTATTCACAGATGTTGAGAAATGTCAGGGGGAAAATCAGACTAAGAACAGTTTGTATGTGGAATCAATTTTTAAAGGAGACATGAGTTCTTTGTTGGATGCATGGGAACAGAAGCTTCCTTGCCATTTGTTGGGAATATTGTAATCTGGATTTAGCCTTATCAGAGAGTTGGCCCTTTCTCATTCTGTGTCTCTGTGATTGTTGTTGCTCCTGTCAGCATTTGAGTCTGCTGGCTGGTTTTGTTCTGCACTTGCTTCAGTTCACATATCATTGAAGTTATCAATGCATGATACAACAAGGAATTTTGATTTTCAACTGGCTTGTCAGTGAGCTAGGTATTCACAAGGGCTGAAAGGAAATGACAGCCCAAAGTCACCCAGCCAGCTTCAATGCCTAAGGGAAGACTAACAGCAAGTAATTACTTCTTTTACACACACACACACACACACACACACACACACACACACACACACACACACACACACACACACACCAACCTACTACACACACATACACAAACATTATGTGCATTATGCTATTATATGCTATTTAATTAGAAGATCATGTGATTGTTTGTTTTAAATTATGCCATATTATTGTTTGAATAATCTTTGATTACTGTGCTGGCAATAATGGCCATGAAAGAATAAAGATGCTGGTTCCAACTAATCCCATTACTGGAAAAAACTGACAAATTGTATTTGTAAGGAACTACATCTTCTTGGTGGTATTACCAAAAGGGAGATGCTGATTAGAAAAAAAATAATGCTTTTGTCCACCAAATTTTGGGATTGTATCCATAGAATTACCATGTAATTAATAATCAAACTACCTTAATTAATTATGTGCCACTGACTTAAGTTGTTTTGTATTCTGCTTTGCATATCATTTCTATAAGCATGACAATGAAATTAATTTAGTAAATCCTAGGATTTAAAAATTCATCACTCAATTAAGAAGCAGTTCCTCCAAATGGGCAACGAACACCCACTTATACATTTTACTCTTTAAAATAATGATTGTTTTTCTAATAAAATATTTTATTTTCATAGCTGACATATTCCTTCTTAAGGGTACCAGTTATAGTATTTTGTATTGTTTTGCACTGCCTGCTTTTTATCATTAGTGTCTTTGTTTCAATTACACATTTTACTTCTTGTTTTTAATTGAAAAGCAATGCACAATTTGTTCAGTAATGCTGGAGAATTGGAAAATATTTAGATGTGCTATTGGAAAATGCCTAGATGACCAAATGACTTAGAAATTACTCGCATTACTCACAACAATCTTATTCATGTCTTGTCAGAAGTAAATGCATCCGAGATCAATGGGCATCTGTATATAGGTCTGACCTGCAGTCAACGATACTCATTTATCAAGATGTTTGCTTCAAATGAAAATAGGAAATAAAGCCAACCATTTGGGAATTCTGTCAGCCCTCACTTGCTAAGTGTAGACAACACACTGTGATATGATTGGAGGCATAATTTGTCTATTAGGTTCTTGAATTAACTGTGCTTAGATCATTATTTATACTCCAGAAACAATACAGGTGCTTCCATTGGAGTCTGTTGTCCAACCAGTTTTTAATGGGTGGAGAAATACTTTTGTTGGAATGCATAAAGTATACAAAATATATTGGCTGCACACTTTCAGTTGGTGGCAGTTATCACTGTCCGTATGTGTCTCTATCACTTTTTACATATCTATACCTCCCTCTCTCCCTCCCCCCTCTCTCTACATACATACATACATACATACATACATACATACATACATACATACATACATACATACATACGTGTTGAAATACTAGTATCTTATCAATGTTGATCTCTGACAGCCATTCATGAAACCAAACGAGCTTTAATTACTACTTGATAAAATAGGTTTCAGTAAAATGACTCTTAGGCTTGTAATTACAGCTTTCTCCATAGAATCGCACGGAGAGAAGGAATTTAGGGCATAGCCATTCATAAAATTAGCAGTTTATGCAAATTCTGCTGTAGATAGTAACTGAGAAAGAAACTGATGCTGACCAGGAACCAATCTGCAAACAAAGTCCATGATCTAATCACTTCGCCCTTCACATTTTTACATTGTTAAAGAAATTTCTCATTTGGTGAATCATGCTATAATTGTCATATTTAGTTCCTTGGATATTTCTGCTTGTTTCTTCTTCCCAGAAGCCAAAGGAACTGAGCGGCTGTTTATCTAAGCCAGTGGTTCCCAAACTTGGCAACTTTAAGACTTGTGGAATTCAACTCCCAGAGCTGGCTGGAGAATTCTGGAAGTTGAAGTCCACAAGTCTTAAAGTTGCCAAGTTTGGGAACCACAGATCTAGGCCTATCCAAAGCTCATGCATCCTTTGCACAAAACTCTAGGCAGCACTGGGCTTATCGGATTTCACCAAGGGAAAAAAGACAATTGTTTTCCAACTTTTTCTTTGCTACTTTTTTCATTTAATGAACTTTTCTTTTATAGATTTTTTTAAAGGGAATACATGATTTCAAACATCTGAATTTGACAGTATAAACATAGTGCACCATGCGATTTGAAAAGCTCTTAGACTGAGCTGAAAAGAGTTGATAACTTTGCATCCTGCCTTCTTTTTAAGGCTACAGCTCCAGGCTCTGTCACTTGCGTCTTTGCTGTCAAATGCAATCCAAAGCAACCCATTTGCTCTTGTATATATCTGAAATTCCTTTGCCTCTGCTTTGCCGCAATCACAGTCTATTACAGCTGATGTGATCTAACATGACACATCACTTAAAAACATTGAACAGAGCTCATTTTTATTAAAAGACACAGTTTTAAAGCTAGTCATTCTTTCTTTGAAGTAACAAATCCATCAGCAAGCAACATAAATCCTCAGGTGGTTTTGAGGAATCAAGGTCTGGAGTTAACACTACGCTAGATAATGGGATCTGCTTCATTGAGTCATAAGTATATCAGTCAAACAACTAAATTCAGTTTATCCTAGATAGCAAATATACATGGGCAAAATAAATAAATGCAGAACTATAGTTTTGTAGGTAAGCAATCATGGCTGATTGATCATTGATTAATCAAATGCTGCCAATTTGGTTTTAATCTTTTTAGACTTGTTTTTTTTGTCCCTTAATATTATATTCATTGCTGTTGTAATTGAGGGTGGTTAAGAAATATGAAGTTTAAATAAATTTATAGAATTAATTAATTATATCCATTAATTAATGTACTATATTAATTAAATATATCCATTAATTAATGTATATTAATTAAATATACCAAACACAGATCTATCTCTTTCTGAGAGAAGACTCTTCTGGGAGTTGTTGATTAATACAGAGGAAGAACACATTTTTATGATCTTGTATGAAAGCTGTGAGGATGTTCATTTTATAGTTCCTGTCTATTAATATCAAATCAAATAAATTGCTATAGATCCAGTTTCTGTGGCCCATTGAAATGAGGATTAAATTAGCCAGAAAAGGTGTGTGTGTTATATATGTTTCTTTTTCAGGTATTCAATCACACCGATATACCAGAACCACAAGAGCAATTTTATTCTTGGCATAATCAAAGGCATTTGTAGCATCCGGGAATCTACCAAGGTAGCAATTTTCTAGATAATCAACTTAATGTCTTCATCCTAAGTGCATTTATACATGTAAGTTAATTAGGGAAGTTAATTTTCACAAATGGCAGAAAATCTACATTTTCCAGCAGAGCTTTGTCACTGTGCCAATTGCAAGTTCAAATAGATAAAGCAACTTAGCTTCCTGTATATTTTATAGGAATTTTATCTTAGGCTGTAGTTGAAGCATATTAGACCAATTTAAAAATAGTTAAAACATAGGGAGTGAGAAATTAGAGACCTAGCTTGTTCCACTACCCAGTTTCATGCATTGAATTGAATGCTATAGCATAACTTAAATTGAGAAAGGGAGTTTGAACCATGTTACCTATGCATTTCTATGTTGTGGAAATCTAATTATGGATTTATAGATGCTAACTTTTTGATATGGGAAAGCTTAAAAATGCAAGTGTCAGTATGTGACACTAAACCTTGATCAGATTCTTAGCTACCTGCAGTGACGTGCAGTGAGGTGAAGCAGGGGAGGCACAGCTTATCACTCCCATCATGAAAAGAAAAAAAATGTAAAAGGAAAAAGGTGAGAGCTGAGGTCAGGCTGAGCTAGTTGCTGCCTCACGGTGGATGACTCTGCTTAACTGTTTAAAAAAGCATCTAAAAAAGCGGCCTCTACTATGAGGCAGGGGAACTGTGTGTCTCATCTAGTCTGACTTTAGGCATTTTATGATTATTCGAGCAGAGTTAAGCAAGGGTTAAAAGCCTAAAAATTCCTGATGTAGGTGAGTCACGCTGTTCTCTTGCCTCATAGCTCGTTTGGGTGGGGCTTTTTCAGAGGACCCGAGGTAAGAGCAGAGTTGAAATCCTTTCCGTAACAGCTGGAAAATGTACATGTGGGTCAGAAGGAGTGGGGGAATTCAAACTTCATCCTCTTGGTGTGGGGCTTTGGGCAAAGGCTGGAGGGAAGGACCCTGGCTCGCTTGTGCTCTCCCTCCCCAAGTGTAGTTTGATTGCAGGCAGAACCACGTTGCCTTTTCAAACCTGTAATCAGTGAAGCTGGGCTGGATCCTTCCAGGGCTGGGGGAAAGTATTTCCTGCCTCCTCCTGTAGTCTCCTCGCTGGTGCTCTCCCTCCAATCCATGTGTGTGTGTGTGTATGTGTGTGTGTGAGTGTGTGTGTGTGTGTTTGAGAGAGAGAGAGTGAGACAGGGAAGGGGGTAGGAGAGATAGTCCAATCCAACTTCTGTGTGTGTGTGTGTGTGTGTGTGTGTGTGTGTCTGTCTGTCTGTCTGTCTGTGTGTGTGTTTGTGTGTGTGTTTGAGACAGGGGGAGGGAGGGAGGGAGGAGGGGAAGGGAGAAGAAAAAGAAAAAGAAAGAAGGAAACTTCTTTCATAAAGTAGAAAAACAAATGCTGTCGCTTTAAATCAGAACTGAGCATGCCTGGCTGTGGAATTCTGAGAGTTGAAGTCCACAAGTCTAAAAAAATTTGAAACCCACCACTGTGTCAGTGCCTCACCAGCCATAAACCTCACTGCACATCACTGGCTACCTGATAAGTGTATAAAGTGCCGTGTTTTATTCATTTGTCCAGTTTCTGTTGTCAGCAAATGGTTTCTTTAAGCTGGTACTTAAAAGATTAAAGGCTGCTATTCCCACATTAAGGCCAATCTGTATAGAGTATGAACTAATAACTCCTGTAAAAAGAATAACATGTGCATTTGTTCTTCAACAGCCCTTTATCAACAATGAGTTTTTTAAAAAAATAATAATAATCTTCTTGGCTCCAAAACAATCAGTATCATCAGCACGGATTCAGTATTGCTCAAAAGCAATTGTGTAGTCCAAGGCTTGGCTCAAACGAACCTCCCTTATTCAGGGTACATTACAAAATTCAAAATAAATTCTGGTTTGGATATTAACCAGTTCTCGTTCAGGTTTTTGAACCAAAGCATATCAATTGCCCTGAAGCATAATGTAATTTTGGAAGTTTTTCTATCATTTTTTAAATAGACATTCTTTTCATAAAGGCCTTCACCTGAATATGATGGTAGTCATCAGTGAACCTTCAAACTATTCATCAAGAAGATGAAATCGTCTCTCTAATCATCTCGGTCATCTAGGGCTTTGTTATCTAGCAAACTCCTGACAGACCACGAGTTTTATGGGCCTTAAGATGAATACGTTCCACCATAGCTTTCCTGACAATCAGGAATAGTATGGTCAACTGAGAACAAATATTCCCTACGCTGGTTGTGATTCTAACCAGGATCAGGTTTGGTCTTGCTAAGTAAGAAGATGCAGTTTTCCTTTTTAACCCTTTTCTATAAAGTCTTTACTATAAAACATGGGTGTCAAACTTGTGGCATCACCTTGCCGTCACGTGACAGTTTCTGATACTTTTTCCCTTTGTGGAGCTGAAGTGGGTGTGGCCTGCATGTGATGCATCCAGCCTGTGGGCCACCAGTTTGACACCCTTGCTATGAAATGTTTTATTTGCAGGACTATTTCTTAAAAATAATGTTGTGGCCTTGGTCACATGTAAATCTGGTCAAATGTAAATCTTTTCATTCTAAAGGTGATCAGGATTTAAGTTTAGAGACAGCACTCTAACAGAAGAATGAAACAGGTACATAAATTGATCAGAAATTTATGAGAAATTAGCTATGTAGATATGTTATATACATTCAAAATATATTCTTGTCTATAAGTTGAGTAAATACAGGAATATGCTGAAACAAAATACTAAACATGTCATTACACAGTATTTTCATAAACCCATTATTTTAGTTCTATGTAAAATGAATTGTTAAAATAATTTCATGTGGCAGTGGAATCAAAGCAGGCTGTTTTTTTGTTTAAAAAATTGCCTTGTTTCATTGTTTTCTTTCTTTCATTCATTCTTCCTTTTTTCTTTCTTTCTTTCTTTCTTTCTTTCTTTCTTTCTTTCTTTCTTTCTTTCTTTCTTTCTTTCTTTCTTTCTTTCTTTCTTTCTGCCTCCCTACCAGGGAATATCTCAGTAAGAGTTGACAATCTATTTTATCTGGCTGAGCAATGTCTTTCAAAGTCCAAGACCAACGTTTGATGTCAAAAAGAAAAAATGTCCTAGAAAATAGAAATATAGGATGTGAAGCTGAACCTGCAATACTGTGCAGTATTATGGAAGGAGATGGAAAAGGCTCAAGTTCACTTAAACATCTTTTACTATAACTGTGTATTTGAAAGGATTTGTTCAGACAAAGCAGGTGATACTATCACTTCCTTGCAAAGGTTCTGAAAAAGTAGATGTGGAATAAATAGCAATAGCATGTTGTCCAATGCCTAAATCTCCTGGGTTAATTTCAAACATTTCATTAGAATCATGGAATTACTGAACTGGAAAAAATAAAATGTTTAGTTAGCATTTTGTTTTGTTATAACATTTCAAATCCAATGGTTTGCATCCTAGTCTTTAAACCAGAAAAAATGTTTTGTCATTAGATTGACCATAGATAAAAAACCTAGTTCCATTTATTTCCATAATCTAGGAAAGTATGAAGATACATAACTCAGCTATGTATCAGTAATAACTCACATTCAATGCAAGCTCACTGCTTTTGAAGCTTCTGCTTTAATAAGTATCATGAAAGTTGGAAACAAAAACATCCCTAAATTATCAATAAAAACAAAAAGTTGGTGGACTGTGAAGACATCATTTTATCTGCTTATAAACTCTAGGAAAAGTGATGATAATGGTACAACTAATCCTTCCTTCCTTCCCCCATCATCCAGTCAGAACAAATGAAGCTTCTTGGATGACAAGCAAAACATCTTCTTCCTCAAGGAAAAACATTATCCAGTTACCTTTTGAGACAACCGTGACCTGGATGACTGAGAATCTCCATAGACATAATGACACAACAGTTTCCCAAAGTTGCAACTATGACTGTAGTCTACATTGTAGTCTACATTGTAAAATATGGAGTCTTGCATAATAATGAAACATCAAACTGACTATTTTTATCTATTTGAAGTTAATCTATCTGAAGTTTCCAACTTCAGGCAATAAAACATGGAGCAGGGAGAGAGGAAACTGTTCACCATCAAACAGAACAGATCAGAACACCAATACTGCCATTTGCAAAGCAGAATTTTCATCATTCCAAATTGCAATTTGCCATAGCTGAGCTAAAAGAAACTGACTTGCCTATCCAATGAAAAAGACAGCATGTATTCATATGTCTTCAGAGGGACCCCACAGCAAAGATGCCAAATCATAAAGAAAAATTCAGACAAAAGAAAATCAAGGTAATGTTTTTAAGGAGGAAACTTATATAGTTATCAAGTTAGTTATGGAAAGCTGTGGATTTAGTTCCAAAGGAATGAAGGGACATAAATAATCCATCTGCAACCTTTTAAATCAGCCTTGTGTCTCCTCTTGTCAAGTTCATATGGCAGATGTGAAGGGCATCTAGATGGCCTTAGGAAAAAAACATGGCTACTTCTAAAGAGTGACCAACAGTTGCTAGGTTTGCACCTATTCCTTTTCCAAATTACCTTCTTTCTAAATCTTTTTCAAAGCACTGAATTATCCTATTTGTAAGCTTATATCAATGAATTATATCAGCTTGTTCTGTGGTAATAAGAGGAATGAAACATATGTATGTCTCCAGTTATTGCATCTATGGATATCACCAGGTGACCTTGTTTAAAATGACTGAGAACCTATTGGGGAGAACAGGAAGGAGAATGTGTTAACACAGATCTTTGTGAGGACATCTTACTAGACATCTGAAGGATAAAATAAGAGCAAGCAATTTCGTGTCCTGCTGGATGAACATTTTCAAAATATTCTTGGAAGGAAGGGAGAAAGGAGAAGGGATGAGGGCCACCAAACCTCTTGAACAGATGGCTTCAGAGAAAAGTGAGGATCCCTACTGCAGGGATGGGATTCAATTTTTTTTACTACTGGTTCTGTGGGTGTGGTTTAGTGGGCGTGGCAGGAACATTTCCACCCCATTCCAGGGGAAAGTTACTGCAAAATCCCCATTTTCTTCCATTCAGCTGAGAAAAGATGGGGGCAGGGCCAGTCAGAGATGGCATTTACTCAAAATTTCTGCTACTGGTTCTCCAAAACTGGTCAGAACCTGCTGAATACCACCTCTGCCTTACTGTATTAGCAGAAATCTCATTTTGTAGCACTGAATTCCAATCTGTAGTATTTGAAATTTTCATCTTAAAAGTGTGATTATCTTTAGTGCTTTAAAAAAATGTAAATACAGTTTATCAGATAAATTTTACATGATTTTATCAAAGGAACAAAGCAACTTATGAACTCACTAGGTCAGAATAGTGCTAATAATTCTAGTGCAGTAAAACATAGAATGCAAGCATTGCAAGAAAGAAGACTAGATCTGTAATGTCATTTAACTTTAGGAAGTTCAGAAGAGTATAGGGGAAAAATATCCATATGTGAGAAAATAATTAAGGTCATTAGCATGGATGGATAACTTGCATTAGTAGCAATAAAATCTGTGAGGTAGGAATGTGTTTAATTACATTTATTTGATCAGTGTGGATGAGGAGAATTAGAGGAGAGGAAAGAGCAGAGTCAAAGAAATTGTTGCATCATGTTAAAGTTTATAGTTATATATTGCTGAAAAGCTGCAGCAAATTAGCAAAGAAGATATGCAAAATTAAGTTTGCCAAAATCTTCATGATAAATTCTCAAAGGTTTTCTTTCCCTGTGAAAATGCCTTACAGGTATGTTGCTGTTATTGATGTGGTTGTAATTGTTATTATCAAAATTAATTTTAAACATTTCTTATATTTTTTTTTAGTTTTTTTATTTTATATTTTTATAGGATGCTAGGTTTTGGGAAGTTTTAATATATTTTTTTCCCCATAAATTGGTAGCCTCTTCCAGTGAGATAATTTGGGAGACAGTAGTTACGGAATTCCTGACAGGGTTTGCCCCGTGGGCGAGTGAGCTCCAGAGATGTCAGCACTACTTCTAGAGAAATAGCTCCAATGATCTTTGTGTAACTGGTGGAAGTACAATCTGCTGAGAGCGTATGATAACCACCATTTTAAATGCTCAAATGGAATAGCAGTTGGCAGAGTTTTGAGAACTATGCTATGGTGAATCATTCTAGAGCAAGGATGTCAAATTGGATTTCATTTGACCTCACAGGGCCAGGTGGACATGGCTAGGTTGGGGTGGGTGTGGCCCTCAGGGGAGGGTTCATGCATGGCCAGTCCTGGACTACATTTTTGCCCCTGACGGCCTCCTGTAGCCCTCTGCCAGCAAAAATGGAGCTTGGGGCACCATAGGCCGGCCCTTTGCTGTTTCCAGGGTGGCCCTGTGGGGCAGATATAAGCACCCCTCGGGCCCAATCCTGCCCATGAGCCTTGAGTTTGACACCCATGTTCTAGAGGAATGCAATATCTGGATATGACCCTCACTGTGAAAACTGTTTGTACTATACACAATGACAGTGATCATTTCTGATCCAGTGGTCCCATTTTGTGCACCACATGTCAGGATTGCTGCTGATGATAACCACACATTAATGGTGTCACATCCATCTGCAATAAGACCTCATTCACACACAACTTTGTGAGGGATGAGCAAACAAACCTGCTACATATTTCAATAATGTGTTTAGTTGATTGTAAGAGTGTAGCCTTAAAATATCACATCCCAAATTTCAGATCTTTCAACAGCCTTCATTCAAAGATGGGAATAGGAAGCAGGGGCTTGACATACATTTTTAAGGACATTGTGGTCTTCTCCAGTTTTCCAACATATTAATGAAAAGTTTTGGTGAGTGAGTCCTAGATGATTCTCAGCAATGGGAGATTTCCTGGGAACTTGAATCTAATTCCCCTAGATCTAGTTTTGGTTTATCTCTTTGATATATGTACACACACACACACACACACACACACACACACACACACACACACACACACCTTCTTAGAGATGAGATTCCAGGAGCAATGCCTGTAATACTAGCAGAAGACAAACAATGAATCTGACTGAGGAGGGATACAAGCCCATGTTGTGAGCTAGAAAGCTCAACGTGTTTCTGATAGTTTTCATACATAATTTAGAAGCAAGAGCTTGTCTTCATTCTACCCACATAAAACTATCTGCATAAAATGGGAAGAATAAATGATAAGAAGAGTTAGCTGGTAACAAAGGGGCTCATTGAAAAGCCCAATATTATGGGCCTTTCTGCGCATTGTGGGACTGTGGCCCAGGAAAAAGTCTACTTTTCCTTTTTTTTAAAAAAGGGGGCTTGGTCCTTGTATGATCTGCTACAATTATTCTTTCTGGCAAACTCCCTTTAACTGAAGAGGTGTGAATCATTGGTTTGAGAACTATAGATATTTATTTATTTATATGGCATATAATACATGGACTGGCAATACGTATTCACATTTCACATAGATTACTAAAACACAATAAAATATAAGTATTAAAAAGATCTGTGTTCAAATACTATTGCCTAGGCCATCTAACCATTAAAGCACAGCATTGTTTATATTAAAAGAAAATAATAATCAGATATTGGGCTGGTATATGCCCTCAGTTTACACCTGGTCATGATGTAATCTACAGTTTGACCTGGATGCTACAGGATAGGATATTATGCTCGATTTTTACACTGAATCCCAGCAGATGCTGGGTGAAGTGCAAACGCACACACACAATCTAAAGGCTTAACCTCCACTTATTCAGCAAGTGTTTGAAATTACAATGGCATTGAACAAGGGGAACCTATGACTGGCCTTATAGCTGTGGATATCACAGCATCTCCAGTTTGGGTGCTTTGCAACCAGCTCACCATACAACATCATAGTATCCTGCACTGTTTTATGCTTTCAAACTATATGATCAGTGTTTGAAACCTTCATTGTTGACTTTAACATGCAAAGTCAATGGGAAAGCTGGTAGATATCACACAACTGTGTGTTTGTGACCATATGGGATTTACCTTACAATAGCATCTGGGACTGTTAGAACTGCCATTGTAAGATGATGTAATCACATAATGTCACACAACCACATCACCTAGTAAGCAAGCACTACCTATATATGCTTTTAATATTGCCCATTAAATTTGCCCAGAGTTACTACCGATTTTTTTAATTGATTAATGCAAGAAGGAAGAAGGTAAAGGACTGAAGATCAATCTTTTCCCCAAATTCTTATTTTAGTAATATGAATTCCCAGGATTCAATTCCCCTTGTGGGAGAGCAAACAGCTATAGCAGCCCTTATCACCATGAGCAAACCTTGTAAGATGTGAAATAAAAACATTAAGTATTCAATTTTTGCAGTATCCTGTTTATTTATTTTATTTGCAATTTAAGGCTTATTCTTTAATCTAAGTTAGATCACAAGAGTGGTTTATGAGGCAATTAAAATCTCATAAAATAGGAACCAATATAATTTAAAAAGGAATTAAGGCACTGCAGCAGGGAATGTATCAGCAGAAGGCAGATGTAAAATTAACGAAATGGAAAGGATTTGAACAAATAAAGACAGATTTTCAGTTCAACTTTTAGGGTATCTTGAAATCTTCCTGAGACGGAAAATCTGGAACAAGGACCCTCGCTACTAACAGGCTTTATGACCTTCATTACCTTTACTGCTGACAATGAACCTTGACTACTTTCTACACAGTGAGGTAAGTATGCTTTGCAGAAAACAATCTTTAAGATATGTCAGTCCTGAACAGCAGTGGGTTCCATATTTTTCTACCACCGGTTTGTGGATGCATGTGCCTTTTCAGCACATGTGCCTGGACTTCCATGCATGCATTTTGCTCACATGCACACCTTCCACACATGCGCCCAGCCTCAAAAACATGCCCAAATATGACAGCATAGAGCCGGAGCGGGTGGGCAGGCCCGCCCACAATTTCCACTACCAGTTCAGGCGAATTGGTCCAAACCAGCTGAATACCACTTCTGGTCCTAAGCCATTTTAGGACTGTATTGTTATTACACAATGTCTAGAAATAAACCAGAAGTCAGTGCAGTTGCTTTAAAATCTGATATACATATATTGTGCATGCCCCATCAAATGGCTAACTGCTACACATTGAAAAGCATATTGTTAATAGTGCTTATCAGTTTACAATTCATTTGGATGGAATTCACAAGCGGATAATGATAACCAGGCAGTGGTGGGTTCCAGATCCCGTTGCAACCAGTACGATAGCAATAGCAATAGCAGTTAGACTTGTATACCGCTTCATAGGGCTTTCAGCCCTCTCTAAGCGGTTTACAAAGTCAGCATATTGCCCCCAACAACAATCTGGGTCATTTTACCCACCTCGGAAGGATGGAAGGCTGAGTCAACCCTGAGCCGGTGAGATTTGAACAGTCGAACTGCAAAACTGCAGTCAGCTGAAGTAGTCTGCAGTGCTGCATTTAACCACTGCGCCACCTCGGCATGAATGTGCACTGTGCGCACATGCATACTTACTGCCCTCAATGCTCCAGCTGCTTGGCGGAGCATCGCACAGGTGCCATACGCTATGTACGTGGAAGCCCTGGAAACCTCAAATACCAGTAAGGAGCGTGGGCGAGCAGGTGGGCCCTCCAGAGCACCATACTGGAATGGTACCTGGTGCTCCCAGCAGGCACTGGTATGCCCGTACCGGGGCATACCGGTCGTAACCCATCACTGTAACCAGGGCATTCAAGGAATTTTTTTTCATGATATTAACTGAATTGATTGAAGTCTGTCAGCATCAAATTTGAATTGAAATAATCTACTGTTTCTAATCCTAGTTTCCCTAGCAATGAAAAAAAATCCTCTCTGTAGCATCATTTCATGTATTTCAACACTGATATGTCTCACCTCAATCTGTTTCTTTTGAGTCTGAAAATTCCAAGTTTCTTCAGCTTCTTGAACAAACTCTTGAGTCTCTTTTTCATGTTTGTCACCATGCTCTGAACCTGTTCTAATCTGTCAATATCTTTCTACATGGTATTGGACCTGGGTACTTGAGAGACCACCTCCTGCCAATTACCTCCCTACGACCAATTAGATCCCACAGATTAGGCTTCCTCTGGATACCATCAGCTAGCCAGTGTCGACTGTTGACCATCTGGGGGAGGGCCTTTTCTGTGGCTGCTCTCGCCCTCTGGAACGATCTCCCCATGGAGATTCAGACCCTCACCACCCTTCAGGCTTTCCGCATAGCCGTCAAGACCTGGCTGTTCCAGTAGGCCTGGGGCTATTGAATTCCTGGCCCCACTTGAATTGCTGCGTTTGTTGTATTTTTTATCTGTCTCTGTATTCGGTTTGTCTTGTTCATTTTTGTATTGCCCCTTCCCCATGTGTTTGTCCACCGCCCTGAGTCCCCCTGGGAATAGGACGGCATACAAGTTTAATAAATACTAATACTAGAATTGTGACGCCCAGAATCATACATATTTCTCTAAATCAGGGCTCAGCAACCCGCAGCTCTGGAGCTGCATGTGGCTCCTTCATCCCTCTGCTGCGGCTCCCTGTTGCCTGTCGGTAAAAGGAAAAATGATGCCGTGCTAAGAGGAGACTCTATGGTGGAGGAACCGGACTTCTAGTCAGCTCCAGAATTGATCAGTTAGGACCTTTGTGGCTCTTTGAGTGTTTAAGGTTGCTGACCCCTGCTCTAGATGGAGTCTCATCAGTGATGGTAGAGGAGAATAAGGAATATATCTGTCTTTGATAAATGCTTCTACAGATGCAATCCAGAATGATATTAGCCTTTCTAGCTAATATCCCCATCTGGCCTCAAGAAAGATTCCCATGGGATCCCACTGGTACCTGCTTTCCAATTTTAGGTATAAGCATCAGTACTGACTGTGGTTATGTAGTCAGATATGGATTTCCTTTATTTTAGGGTAATCAAAGCATGTTTTAGCAAATGTCAGTGAGATATCTGGTGAAAGACTTTGTTGAATCAGCATTACTCTATCAGCAAAGTAATCATCTTTTCACAGGGGATGAGAATTAAGCTAGTTTTAATAAAGCCATGCTGACTCTTAGCCATTATGCCAGTGTTGTTTTCAATGTGTTTACAAACCGCCTGCCTTGTTATCTCCTCCAACATCTTTTCAGCTATGGATGTTACTAGCCAATAATTACTGGGGTCCCCTCACCATCTCCTCTTGAAGAGTGAGGTCATATTTGCTGTTCCTCATTCCTCTGGAATGTCCCCAATTTTCTAGGGGTCCTCAGAGAAAATTGGTAGAGGTCCAAATAATTTGTCACACTCTAATCTCTTGACATCAAGTTTTAAATTCCCAACTAATTTTCATTAGCTTCACTGAAGACAAAGTAGAATCCTGCCACACGGTGTGCATGAAGCAGAGATGCTATATATAATTAGAACCACAGAATTATTCAATGATCCAATGATCAATGATTCTACAATGGACAACCTGGAAGGATGATACTATTTATGGTAAAGTCAAATTAATCTGCTGATTTCCAAGGATTTATGGATCCATTTAAGTCAGAATCATTAAAACAGAAGTATTTTTCAGATAAGGTTTGCATTTTGCCATTTTGTTATAGTCCTTTCTGGGAAAGACAAGCAATAAGATGGTTTCTTCAAATATCTTACTTTTTAATCCATAGAAACAATGGCTGAACATTGTTCAATTCAGATAATCTTCAATTCAGTACAGTTCTCCATTATGGCCAAACCAGGAAACTCGTAATGTCATTTCAGAACAAGCCAAAAAGAATACATTGATATGGCTCAAGAGAAGTTAAAGGTGAGAGACAACTTCTTAGTCTTCCCATATTTTCACCTTCATAAATCATAGCAATAAACATTTAAATATTTATTTAAATATCCATTCCTTGGGTCAAAAATGATATCTTTTAAAAAAATAAACTATTGTTAAATTGTCTGAAACCAAATTAGATTGTTGGATTGTGTGTGGGTGTATGTGTGTTTATACACACATACACGCACACACATTCTTTCATTCCTTTTTAATTTTTATTTCCTCTAGACATCAACATTTCATTAATTCATTAACCATGAGATTTATAGTTTTCACAATATAACTTAACACTAAAGCCTAATAATTACTATAACATTATTTGCCACTAAAACCATGCATTAGAAACAACTTAGAATAAGTTATACAAAATTAATATGTGAGAAATCAACTAAAATAATATCATTTAATAAAAAATTTATGTTATATCCAGCAGAGAACACTGTTTTAGGGATTTGGAGATTGGATATTGGTAAATGAATATTTTGCTACTGGCAAGCCAATACACACAGGTTTAATTTGTGCTATAAAAGAATGATGGGGAAATTACGTGAACAAAAGATTTATAGCATTTATAACTAAAAGAGATGTCTTGTCTGATTAAGTAGTATTTAGGGACAGTAACAAAAAAAGCTTTATAAATATCTAGAATGTTCTACATAGTTGAGGGTTTGTGCCCTCAATTATCCCATTGAACATAAAGGTTTTTGCTAGCAGACAACCTCAACGTAGTGATCAAAATAATGTGTCAAACCTGACAATGAAAAAGTATAACTCTTCAAAATCTTATTACTGCTTTGCAAATAATCCTTTGCTTCCTTAACAAAATTCTATTGTGTTTCTTTTTTCTTTAAAGTTTTTACATTTTAAAGAAAATAAACTAAAAATAACAGTTTGGGAATTGTTTGGTTGCTATTAATATTTAAAATGAAGAATGGGAGAAGTTAAATATAATTTCAAAAAATCACAAAGCACGCACACAGGTTTTTGCCTGAAATGTTACAGTAGCCATGTTGGTATTGTTGTTATTTCACTTTGTAAAAAGCAAATATATATTTGTACCTGAGAGCCAGCCTGGGGAGTAGTTAGAGGCTAGAAACTGGGTTAATTCTAATCATGCCTTGGGCCTGAAACCAACCAGGTGAAACTTAAGCCCGACATTTTGTCTTAGTCATAGGAAGGAGCAATTGCAGCTACTTCTGAAAAACCTTGCCAAGGCAATTGAATGGATTTGTCTAGGCAGTCACAAAGAATCAGACACAACTGAACAGACACACAGAGACATATGTACTATACACATGGTGCTATGAGCTATGTCATTATCCTTCAAGTCTTCTGACTCCTTGGAATAATTTAATACAGTATTTATTTAAATAGACTCAGTTTGACAAACATTGAAAGGGGTTTGAGTTTTGTTGTGGACATAAGTTACATGGCAATGTGATGAATCTGAAGTAAAAGCGTGTACGCACACACACAGACACATACATACATACATACATAAGACAGTACTGGTAAGAAGTGAAAAATATGTGTGTGTGTGTGTGTGTGTGTGTGTGTGTGTGTACACACACACTTGATATAGATAGAGATGACAGAGATAGAGAGATGCAAAATCCTTATGACCACCAGATGGCAGATAAAACAAAACTGAAAAATAGCAAAAACCATATTGCCATCTGGTGGTCATGGATATTTTTGCAGTCCAAAGGTTTAGACGCGGAAATAATGACCTTCCTCAAATAACCTAGGCCAGTGATGGTGAAACTTTTTGGGGTCATGGGCCAAAAGCGGCTGGAGAATAGGGCAGGTCATGCACGGGCATGCCACACATGTGCATACTTCCCCCTCTGTATGCATGTACGCACGACCAGTGCTTCGCCCTGCTTGGCACTCTTTTTTTTTGCCTTCCCCAGGCTCCAAAGGCTTTCTAGGAGCCTGGGGATTGTGAAAACAACCTTCCTGCCCATCTGGAGCCCCCCCGGAGGCTTCAGGAGTTTTCCTGAAGCCTCTGGAGTGCAAAAAAACCAGCCCTATGGACAAACCAGAAGTACTGGAACTGACTAACGGTTTGCTCGTAGGGCTGTTTTTCGCCCTCTGGAGCCTTAAGGAGGCTTCCATGAAGGCTCCAGAGAGCGAAAAATGGCCTCAAAAGAAGGCCAATGTCAGCTGGCCAGTGCACTCATGCACATGGAGCTGACAGGGCAATGGCATAGGTTCGCCATAACGGACCTAGTTAGTTTCAAGATTCCGTATATTAGTACATATGTCTCTCCAGTCTTATCCCAATACAATACTTTCATTGTTACATTGCTGTTGAACAACTTAGATCAAGAGCATTTTAAAAGCTAGGGAAGGCTGTGCTCTTTATATCAGTTCACAAACTATTTCTACCAACACTTAAATAAGCTTTTTGGTAACTATCAATTATGTATTACTAAATTTTCCATAATTGCTTTGAACCTGTGCTTAACAAAAGCTGTTGTGATTCATGAAGTTAGATATTTAATGTACTTCTTTCAATTTGAGTACACTGCTTTGTGTACACTGATGGATTTTCACTCCTGCTTTGTATGTGTTATCTAGTGGATTCTGCCTCCAATTTCTCTTCTGTTTTTTTCATTTCCAAATTGTGTGGTTACCTATGTTTCTGTCCTTAGGTTAAGCTTAACCTAATCCTCATATGCTGATATATGATGAGAACAAATGCTTCTTTTGTTGTTGTAGCCCAGTTAATTTAACAGCCAGTTTAGTAATTGCATTGGCCAGGCATTCCAAAGATCGGTAATCTAATTTAACTCTGAGAGTTAATGATTTTAATGATTTGTTGTGATCTCAAAACAAGTGTTAGAAGATAAATCTACATCATTAAATCTATTATAGTGTTTTGCTTCATTTAGCAAATTTTTGTTGTTCTTATTCAGAATCCGCCCACATCTTAAACTAGCAAAGATATTAGTTGCTTTAGTAAATGGTTTCCCAGGGGAAAAGAACCAAACAAACTGAAAAAGAACACATCTCAACCCAAAGGTATTTTGTGGGTTTATGAATGAAATTGTTTACTTTTGAGATTACATCAAATAAAATTTCTGTAATGCCAAAAGAAGAACGGCCCAGTGAAAACAAACATTCAATTGGAGATAAAGATCTTATGATTCCAAACTCCAAACTAAATGATGTTTCCATGTCTGGGTCATTTATTTTAAAACTGGGTAGAAATACCTGGTGTCATACATAATAAATAGGTTCTGAAGGATCTGCTATCTGTAAATCCAGTAAAGCAAAATAGAGCAAGTCCACATTAAAATGCAAACTGAGTTAACTTCTCCCTTTTTCCCAATGTTTCGGTGGCACAATTAAAATTGGACTTCATCAAATTTTCTTCAAATCAGTTAGTTGTTCAAAGTTATCAGCATCTGAACTCAGCACTTCCTTGGTAGATCATACCGGCTCCTGGTCTGTTTCTTTTATCCTCACCTAGGTACATGATAGATTGATCTTTTTTTTTTAGTAATATTTGCAATGAAGCATTATTTTATACAATATTCTAATGTATGTGCATGTTAAATCTATCTAGTTTTAAGCAATACTGTTTCTCCCTTCATTGCTCAGTGATTCAAGGGTTTACAATATAACCACTATAAATCATCTTATATATTTCATGAAGTATCTTCATGCCTATGGAAGTTCTTTGCTATGATAAAATAGTTATCCTTTAAGGATGCTTCATTTTCCTTATTTCTGTAGACAAATACAGATATACTCCTTTTAGAAAAATAGATGTTAGTTTATTGCAGTATTTGTTCATTCCAAGAACTTTCATTTAGAGAAAGATGACTTGGAATGATAAATACCTTCAGACTCACAATGGTTTCTCAAGTTAGACAAATCATGCATTTTGCAGCTGCAGTGTTTTCCTCTCTCTCTTTTTCAATGCAGCATACTAGAGTGAACCCTTCCTAATTTATTTCTATGAAATGAATAGTATGGCTGAATGTAGAAATATGTATCAATACACTGAACCAAATGGACTGTTATATCCTTTATATAATTCCATGTGATCAATAAAGAGTTACTGTATATTTAGAAGAACAATTGAAAAGGAAGGTTAAATAATTTATAAGTAATTTCTAGGATTTATCTAATGTATATAGTCCTTTGGTAAGGTGACCAGATTTTCAGATTGGAAAAGAGGGACACCCTTGACCGGGGGGGGGGGAAGGGGGGGGGCTTGATTAAAAAAAAAAATTTTTGTCAAAAGGTCACCCCAGGACACTGAAACCAGCATAAATACGAATCTGTTGCCAAACAAAATTTTGATCACGTGACCATGAGGATGCTGCAACGGTCGCTAAGTGTGAAAAATGGTCGCAACGGTCGCTAAGTGTGAAAAATGGTCGCAACGGTCGCTAAGTGTGAAAAATGGTCATAAGTCACTTTTTTCAATGCCATTGTAACTTTGGTCACTAAATGTTTTCCCCCTCCTCGAGACTCCTCACTTCTTCCTTCATTCCTCTTGCTTATCTACCTTCACCTTATCTGTCTTCTGCTCTTTCCCTCTCTTCCTTCCTTCCTCCCTCCTTCCATCCTCTTCTTTCCTCACTCACTCCCTTCCTCCTTTTTTCTCTTCCTTCCTCCTTCCATTCTTTATACGATATAAAATTCAATGAGGGTGAAACACACAAAATCTGGCAAAGCTGCCTTGCACCAACCTGGCCTGCCCATAGAATAGCAGCCACTTTGAGACACATAAACCTGGTCTGAACATATTGCATCACAAAGATTTGCAAAGATCACATTTGCAAAAAGGAACATTTCTTGTAGTAAATACATTTTATAAACAATTTAAAAGTAAAAATTCCCCCAAAATAATAAAAAGGTATTCTATAAATAAAAGAAATCCTTAAAAACCATTGTTAAGTATTACACCAGCAATAATTTATACTGTCACCATTTCAAACTATCATCAGAAATACGAATCTGTTGCCAAACATCCACATTTTGATCGCGTAACCATGAGGATGCCACAATGGTCGCTAAGTGTGAAAATGGTCGCTAAGTGTGAAAAATGGTCATCAGTCACTTTTTTCAATGCCATTGTAACTTTGCTCACTAACCAGCCATGTTCCTGACTTAACAACCACCATGATTCACTTAACGTGGCAATAAAAGGTTGCAAAATGAGGCAAAAATCATTTAACAAACGTCTCCCTTAGCAACAGAAATTGGGGGATCAATCCTGGTCGTAAGTCGAGGATTACCGGTAGCTAATTGCAAAAGGCAACTTTACTTGGAACAGGTGAGATTGTGCCCGGATCCCTTTCATGCCACCATCCCATCCTGTCCATGGGGAGAACTCCACAGGCGGACAAAAGCCCCCAATCCCCTCTCAACCTCCAGCTGACTCTGCCATCCGCCATAACCACACATGCCCCTCAAAGGCAAAACTCAGGGGGCTGAATTCTACAGGGGGAGGAGTAAGGGGGGGATTTGAGGGGCAGCCCAAAGCACCATCTGTCTAAATTTGCATCAGGCAGGCAGTAACATTTTCATAGACCATGATCAGAAGAGCAGCTGATCCTATGGAGAGACTCCTCCTGCATTCAGTCCCAGGCCTACAAGTGGAAGTACCCTTCCTTCCTTCCTCCTTTCACCTTCCTTCCCTCCCTCCCTCCCTCCCTCCCTCCCTCCCTCCCTCCCTCTTTCTTCCTTCTAGCCTTCCTTCCTTTCCATTCTTTCTCCTTCCTTCCTTCCTCTTGCCTATCTGCCTTCTGTCTTTCTGCTCTTTAGATCTCTCTTCCTCCTTCCTTCCTCTTTCCATCCTTTCACCAAAAATCAGGATGTTTTATTAGCATCAGCATCATTCTGCTGAAAATGCCAGATTCTGTGGTACTTCTGGATGAGATTTAGAAAATTACAGAGACATGAGGAACCATTATATAATTTCACTTGGCAAAACTCTGATTAAAATAATAGCAACAAAATGTAAGGTTTTTTAATTTTAAAACTCTAGCAAAACATAGATTTATTTCCAGTTTAGTTAATTAATGCCATTATAAACAGGAATGCAATTGATTAAATAAAAATGACTTTTTCTTTTATTAAGAATACTTATTCTACACTAAACTAGAAAATATTTCATAGGCCCTTCAACAAGTTTGTTACAAATTTTCAGGATTGCATGCATTCTTGAAACTGATACTATGTAATGTTAAAAAGCAGGCTCCCACTTTCAACAATCGAACAGAGAAGCGAGAGACGAAGCAGGAGCCAAGCCGGGCTAGAGTGTTGGGCTGAAGGAAGGAGGGATACACACACTAGCGTTCTCCCCCTTCCTCCCTCCCTCCCTCCGTCTCTCTCAAATGGCAAATCCTTGGAAGGAATGACCCGGTTTGGCTCCCGCTTTGAAGCAGGAGCCAAGCCGGGCTAGAGTGTTGGGCTGAAGGAAGGAGGGATACACACACTCGCGTTCTCCCCCTCCCTCCCTCCCTCCCTCTCTCTCTCTCAAATGGCAAATCCTTGGAAGGAATGACCCGGTTTGGCTCCCGCTTTGAAGCAGGAGCCAAGCCGGGCTAGAGTGTTGGGCTGAAGGAAGGAGGGATACACACACTCGCGTTCTCCCCCTCCCTCCCTCCCTCCCTCTCTCTCTCTCAAATGGCAAATCCTTGGAAGGAATGACCCGGTTTGGCTCCCGCTTTGAAGCAGGAGCCAAGCCGGGCTAGAGTGTTGGGCTGAAGGAAGGAGGGATACACACACTCGCGTTCTCCCCCTCCCTCCCTCCCTCCCTCTCTCTCTCTCAAGTGGCAAATCCTTGGAAGGAATGACCCGGTTTGGCTCCCGCTTTGAAGCAGGAGCCAAGCCAGGCTAGAGTGTTGGGCTGAAGGAAGGAGGGATACACACACTCGCGTTCTCCCCCTTCCTCCCTCCCTCCCTCTCTCTCTCTCAAATGGCAAATCCTTGGAAGGAATGACCCGGTTTGGCTCCCGCTTTGAAGCAGGAGCCAAGCCGGGCTAGAGTGTTGGGCTGAAGGAAGGAGGGATACACACACTCGCGTTCTCCCCCTCCCTCCCTCCCTCCCTCTCTCTCTCTCAAGTGGCAAATCCTTGGAAGGAATGACCCGGTTTGGCACCCGCTTTGAAGCAGGAGCCAAGCCGGGCTAGAGTGTTGGGCTGAAGGAAGGAGGGATACACACACTCGCGTTCTCCCCTTTCCTCCCTCCCTCCCTCTCTCTCTCTCAAATGGCAAATCCTTGGAAGGAATGACCCGGTTTGGCTCCCGCTTTGAAGCAGGAGCCAAGCCGGGCTAGAGTGTTGGGCTGAAGGAAGGAGGGATACACACACTCGCGTTCTCCCCCTTCCTCCCTCCCTCCCTCTCTCTCTCTCAAATGGCAAATCCTTGGAAGGAATGACCCGGTTTGGCTCCCGCTTTGAAGCAGGAGCCAAGCCGGGCTAGAGTGTTGGGCTGAAGGAAGGAGGGATACACACACTCGCGTTCTCCCCCTTCCTCCCTCCCTCCCTCTCTCTCTCTCAAATGGCAAATCCTTGGAAGGAATGACCCGGTTTGGCTCCCGCTTTGAAGCAGGAGCCAAGCCGGGCTAGAGTGTTGGGCTGAAGGAAGGAGGGATACACACACTCGCGTTCTCCCCCTCCCTCCCTCCCTCCCTCTCTCTCTCTCAAATGGCAAATCCTTGGAAGGAATGACCCGGTTTGGCTCCCGCTTTGAAGCAGGAGCCAAGCCGGGCTAGAGTGTTGGGCTGAAGGAAGGAGGGATACACACACTCGCGTTCTCCCCCTCCCTCCCTCCCTCCCTCTCTCTCTCTCAAGTGGCAAATCCTTGGAAGGAATGACCCGGTTTGGCTCCCGCTTTGAAGCAGGAGCCAAGCCGGGCTAGAGTGTTGGGCTGAAGGAAGGAGGGATACACACACTCGCGTTCTCCCCTTTCCTCCCTCCCTCCCTCTCTCTCTCTCAAATGGCAAATCCTTGGAAGGAATGACCCGGTTTGGCTCCCGCTTTGAAGCAGGAGCCAAGCCGGGCTAGAGTGTTGGGCTGAAGGAAGGAGGGATACACACACTCGCGTTCTCCCCCTTCCTCCCTCCCTCCCTCTCTCTCTCTCAAATGGCAAATCCTTGGAAGGAATGACCCGGTTTGGCTCCCGCTTTGAAGCAGGAGCCAAGCCGGGCTAGAGTGTTGGGCTGAAGGAAGGAGGGATACACACACTCGCGTTCTCCCCCTTCCTCCCTCCCTCCCTCTCTCTCTCTCAAATGGCAAATCCTTGGAAGGAATGACCCGGTTTGGCTCCCGCTTTGAAACAGGAGCCAAGCCGGGCTAGAGTGTTGGGCTGAAGGAAGGAGGGATACACACACTCGCGTTCTCCCCCTTCCTCCCTCCCTCCCTCTCTCTCTCTCAAATGGCAAATCCTTGGAAGGAATGACCCGGTTTGGCTCCCGCTTTGAAGCAGGAGCCAAGCCGGGCTAGAGTGTTGGGCTGAAGGAAGGAGGGATACACACACTCGCGTTCTCCCCCTTCATCCCTCCCTCCCTCCCTCTCTCTCTCTCAAATGGCAAATCCTTGGAAGGAATGACCCGGTTTGGCTCCCGCTTTGAAGCAGGAGCCAAGCCGGGCTAGAGTGTTGGGCTGAAGGAAGTAGGGATACACACATTCGCGTTCTCCCCCTTCCTCCCTCCCTCCCTCCCTCTCTCTCAAATAGAACGGCTCGTGGTCACAGATCAAAAGAGGAGATCGCGACGGAGAAAGAACATCCATTATCCAGCATCTCGAAACCACCGCGTAAACAGAATTTGCTCCAACGTTTTTCCCATGGACAATGAGCTCTCCCTCAGACCTTTTACAATACAGCCACGCGCTGCCAGACTCCAAATAAGTTCTAACTAGGTTACCCAGCCCATGGAAGCCAGCAGCGTCTGGACAGGGGAACGAATGAGCCGCCCATTCGTTCCCCACTCATCTGCTCGCTCACACGCTACAATAGCCAGCCCATGGAAGCCAGCAGCGTCTGGACAGGGGAACGAATGGGTGGCTCATTCGTTCCCCACTCATCAGCCCGCTCACACGCTACAGTAGCCAGCCCATGGAAGCCAGCAGCGTCTGGACAGGGGAACGAATGGGCGGCTCATTCGTTCCCCACTCATCTGCCCGCTCACACGCTACAATAGCCAGCCCATGGAAGCCAGCAGCGTCTGGACAGGGGAACGAATGGGCGGCTCATTCGTTCCCCACTCATCTGCCCGCTCACACGCTACAATAGCCAGCCCATGGAAGCCAGCAGCGTCTGGACAGGGGAACGAATGGGCGGCTCATTCGTTCCCCACTCATCTGCCCGCTCACACGCTACAATAGCCAGCCCATGGAAGCCAGCAGCGTCTGGACAGGGGAACGAATGGGCGGCTCATTCGTTCCCCACTCATCTGCCCGCTCACACGCTACAATAGCCAGCCCATGGAAGCCAGCAGTGTATGGACAGGGGAACGAATGGGCGGCTCATTCGTTCCCCACTCATCTGCCTGCTCACACGCTACAATAGCCAGCCCATGGAAGCCAGCAGCGTCTGGACAGGGGAACGAATGGGCGGCTCATTCGTTCCCCACTCATCTGCCCGCTCACACGCTACAATAGCCAGCCCATGGAAGCCAGCAGCGTATGGACAGGGGAACGAATGGGCGGCTCATTCGTTCCCCACTCATCTGCCCGCTCACACGCTACAATAGCCAGCCCATGGAAGCCAGCAGCGTATGGACAGGGGAACGAATGGGCGGCTCATTCGTTCCCCACTCATCTGCCCGCTCACATGCTACAATAGCCAGCCCATGGAAGCCAGCAGCATATGGACAGGGGAACGAATGGGCGGCTCATTCGTTCCCCACTCATCTGCCTGCTCACACGCTACAGTAGCCAGCCCAGCGAGCTAGCAGCTGATGGGTGGGGGAGGGCGGCAGCGGCTCGCGCAGAGAACCGCTCAGTTCCGGAGCTTCTGCCGCCCGTGGCGGTGCAGCGCACAGGGGCTGGCTGTAATGCGAGGAGATGAAATGAACTCTGCAAACGGGGAGAAGGAGGAGAGGAGGTCTGTCTCCTCCCCATAGCCATAGCGCCTCCCGATTCCCACTGGTACCAATCTATAACATTACTCACCAGTGAGTAAGCGCAGCTGCAAGCAAAAGACGAAATGAAATGGAGGCTCGCGCAGGCGTGCTAAGCTAAGTGGACTCCAGCCAATCAGTGAGCTGGTTGGCCAGCTCACTGATTGGCTGGAGTCCAGGCCAATTAAATCAGTGAATGGCAGGCTGGGCTGGCTTAAATTTGTAGGTAGCATAGAACAGAACGCTGAGCCAGCCCAGCAGCTGATGGGCGGGAGCTGCAAGCGCCAAAAAAAGCGTGCCTTTTGAAAAAGCGTGCGGGACGCGGGAAAATGTATCAAAAAGCGGGGGTGCCCCGCCAAAAGCGGGACGTCTGGTCACCTTATCCTTTGGTATTGCACAATTTAGGTATTTGGTATTTAGTTTTGATAATATATTAGGCACTTTTAATTGGGGCATATCTATTCATGAATAGGATTGTATATGAAAATATGCATAGGTCACAATTCTGATATATTGACATAATTCAGAGATGGAAAACATATTTCATCTCAAAGATCGGGTATTGAGCTACCATCAACAAGTTATATTCTTTTCTGAAAATTGTGGATGAGAATTTATTTCAGATTTTAATATCGAATGTACTTATGCTGAATGAATGTGTAAACCAGAAGAGAAATAATTTTATTTTCATACTTCTCTGAGTTTCAGGGAATCCAAGAAAAAATGTTTATTTCTAAATAAGATCAAATGCTCAGTTTAGTCCAGCATGTTCCTTCCATCAGCACTACTATTCCCTGTTGCTTTTTCAGAGTTTGCAAGATATACTGAGTTATTTTGGAGATTCTGGATTATTTTTGCATATGTTGAATTTCATACTATACATATGTACAAATATGCAGCTGCTATTTTTGGCATATGTGAATTTCTGATTATAAAATATATAAAATATGCAGCTGCCATATTTAGCACCAGTAAACTTCTAACTACAGGATATAAGGTATATGTTATATAAACTATATAAAATAATGACTGCTATTATTTTATCCCTTGACATAAAATCCTATACATTTATCAATGAAATATCTATCTTCAAAGACAGTAAGCCCTGACTTACATAAATCAACAACTAGAAGATCTTTTAGTGATAGATACATTGAGAGGTGTTGCAGATATGTTCAGTCTGCATGTTGAAAACAAGTATCCTATTTTCAGATGAAGATATGAATCGGAATACATTCTATGGACCACACACTTCTTCAAATTGCCACTATTCGCTTAGCGGTTATGTGTGTGTGTGTGTGTGTGTGTGTGTGTGTGTGTGTGTGTTTGTATTTGTATAAGTGGCTGTGAAAATGGATATGTATTTGTCTGCCATTTGACTTTTTATATCTCCAAACACGCTCTGATGAACTGTCAAAGTCTTAACAATCTGATAATTCCTAGAATGTTCAAGAGTGGTTCCTAACCATGTGCTGTGATATCTGGTAACAACATAAACATTTGGACTTTTCCAGGTTCAGAGTCTTATAGATTTCTTCATTATCTGTAGCTTGTGTCTTGTTTCTGTAGAATTTGTCCTGTTCTCCATGATATGATCAATGATACTGGCTACTATAGCATGTTACTCATGTGTTTCATGTTTCAAATATTCTTCTTTTGAAATATTTTACAATGCCTTAGAAAATTTGACTTGACTAGAAAATGGAGAATATGTGCTGTGATTTTCAAAATCATTGTACAGAACACTTGGTTCTCCAACACTTGGTTTTCCATCAAAAATAAATTAAGGGATAATGAGAAGAATAGAATGGAAATGTCTTATCCTTTGCAGACTGGAACATAATTGGCACAAAACCCTACTTTGTTAGTTTCTCTTCATTTTCTTTTTTCTACTTAGCATGAGAAGCAAAATAATGGCAGCATAATGTTTGCAGCATTTACAGCAGTTTGTACCTGCTATAATTTGTACCTGTGGTAGTCATTGGCTACTCTTCCCATGACAGATTCAACAAAAGAAGAACTGGAGTAATTAAATTATAAGCAATATGGATATAATTCCATGGAAAACAATGGATATTTGATAAGTCAACTTTGAGTGTGCCTGTGAAATGTTATTTGTTTTACCACATCAACTTTAGCCACCATATCTGAACATACTGAGAAGAAAATCCATTTTGCCTTTCTGTGCTGGACGTCAGTCCAATAAGAAATAAGCTTGTTTTTAATGAGAGCTTAACAGTCAAATATTAGTATTCAAGAACAGAAGTACCAAACACAACCAAGCTGTGTTCAACATTTGGGTGAAGGTTCAAGACAAGCACCAGCTTGTACAAGCCAATTTCTCATTTTCAAAGTATTTTTCACAAATCACTATACACAATTCCAGACAAAACACAGCTGGCACTATGGAGTGAGTCCACAGACTGATTTGTACGAAGGCATTAGAAGCAAACAGTGATTGCTTGAGGACTCTAATACAGTGGACTCATGTACTGTAGAAAACTAGCTGTGTACACTTGTCCACCATCTGCAAATAAATGAGTTATACTCATTTATTCTTAATTTCTGGGTGGGCCAAATTACTATATTTCTTTGTTTTCAGTAAAAATGGATTGCATTTTTTATATTTTCTCAAGGAAATAAATAAATAAATCTTCGACAACAATTAATAAAAGACCTTCAGGCTTGAAAGTCTAGGATACTCTGCTGAAATCAACAGTTACCAATTCTTACTTTATCCTGAGCAGAGTTGAAAAATGTTGACTTTCTGATGGTGTTTAACTATGTATCCCAGCATTTCTCACTAATGGTGATACCAACAGGATCTGGTGGGAGGAAATATATGTCATAATAAAAGATATATGTACCTATCTGCAATGCTAGAAAACAGCTGCATTTCCCCCCTAGGATCAAGCAGCAGCTGCAGGTTACAGTTGCTACATGAGGCCAAGAAAAGAGATCTTTTTTAAAAAAAAATGTAAATAGGTGCTACATTTATGCCTTACAAAGTCCAAAGCACCTTATTAAAAAAAATCAAAGCCAAAACATTATACTACTTTACTTTGTAATATAAAAAACGTGACAGAGAAAATAAAACTGTAGCCTCTTCTTTAATTTCTGGGGACTTTTGACAGTGATATCATTATACACTGATATCTGACTTTTAGTTTCCTTTCTCATCTGAAAAGGATGCTTCTTTTTTCTTTTTCTTTTTTTTTACTCTTCCACCCACTAAGGGGATTTTAAATTTTTCTTAAAATTTCCTTTGTATTTGAGTTTAAATTATTACTGCAAAATAGCAGAAGTGGTGGCTTTGAGATTTTTCTATACAAATTTGGTCATAGCTGTGCAGCTTGCTGATTGCCCAGTGTTTCTCATCTGAGAGGAGAGGGAAAAAATATAACAGAACAGAATAATAGAATTGGAAGGGAAGAGGTCTTCTAGTCCAAACCCCTGCCTAGGCAGGAAACCCTATACCATTTCAGACAAATGTTATCCAATCTCTTATTCATCTCTATGAGCCAAGGTGGCGCAGTGGTTAAATGCAGCACTGCAGGCTACTGCTAGATCAGCAGGTCAGCGGTTCAAATCTCACCGGCTCAGGGTTGACTCAGCCTTCCATCCTTCCGAGGTGGGTAAAATGAGGACCCAGATTGTTGGGGGCAATATGCTGACTCTCTGTAAACCGCTTAGAGAGGCCTGAAAGGCCTATGAAGCGGTATATAAGTCTACTGCTATTGCTATTGCTATTGCTATTATTAAATACTTCCAGTGTTGGAGCATTCCCAACTTCTGGAGACAAGTTGTTCGACTGATTAATTGTTCTGTCAGGAAATTTCTCCTTAGTTCTAAGTTGTTTCTCTCCTGGATTAGTTTCCACCCATTGCTTCTTGTCCTGCCCTCAGGTGCTTTGGAGAATAGCCTAACTCCCTCTTCTTTGTGGCAGCCCCTGAGATATTGGAACACTGTTATCATGTCACTCCTAGTCCTTCTTTTCATTAAACTAGACATACCCAGCTCCTGCAACCTTTCTTCATATGTTTTAGCCTCCAGTCCCCTAATCATCTTTGTTGCTCTTCTCTGCACTCTTTCTAGAGTCTGCACATCTTTTCTACATTGTGGCGACCAAAACTGGATGCAGTATTCCAAGTGTGGCCCTACCAAGGCATTATAAAGTGAAATTAACACTTCACATGATCTTGATTCTATCCCTCTGTTTATGCAGCCTAGAACTGTGTTGCCTCTTTTTTAAAATAGGAGAAGTTCTTTTGTGATGCATTCCTCTGGATTTAATTTAAGATTGGGAATACAAACAAGCTGGGGACAACTATAATAGTGAAACTATAACAATGAAAAATGAAATTTTCAAACAGATTGACTATATTCTAATCATGGTCAATGCAAGTATGCAGAATTTTTCCAACACTCTCCTTTTGAGAAAAAAAAGTGCTTTGTTTTCTATGAGAATGAGAACCTGTTTTAGAACTGCAGATGACATTTTCAGCATAGCACTAGCTGCAATACTCAGCAGGGTCAGTATTTGAAACTCATTAAATGCATGCAAATTTATTCTTTAGCTTATATATTTTTATACTGCCTTCTGTGCAGTTATCTTTCAAAATGGATCACAACCAAAATAACTGTGTGGTTAAAAAGAATCATAAAAAGCCAATACTTACGAAACATATTCATGTTAAAAGGAAAGAAAATAAAAAGAGAAAACAAAATAATTCAATTAATCTATAAAGCCTGCAGAAGGTGTGTGGGGATATCAAATCAGAGCTTGCAGGGTATATAGTGCTAATGTGATGAGATGGGCTACAGGAATTGGTAATTAACTTTGATTTTATTTATTTCCTCATGTTATGATCCCTATCTCTGTTCTGAAAAGGTCTTCTCCCTCACTCTAACCTCATAACAGATCTATTGGATAT
Source organism: Thamnophis sirtalis (assembly GCF_051295495.1). NCBI lineage: Eukaryota > Metazoa > Chordata > Lepidosauria > Squamata > Natricidae > Thamnophis > Thamnophis sirtalis. The sequence goes on from NW_028261387.1 coordinate 56,214,450, forward strand.
ATTTATGTGCGAGACAGTTATTAACCCACAATCAGTGAACATCGTGTTAGAGTGGTTCAGCCTCATCCAACAGTCTACAATGTCATCTAGACTGGTTTTTTGTTGTTAACAGTGTGATATCTACTGCACAATAGATAATATCTGCTATAATTTAATTAAAATTGGAACCCCTCTGAATGCAGATCTTGCCTACCATCTTGAGTCATGTTTCACTGTTTCACAGTCACAATTTTACTTTCAGCATCCTCAGATTTTGACATTCAAAATAGGGATAAAATAAAATATAATTTTTCCTGGCCATTTCATACAGTTAATTTGCCATATAAGTTGAAAAAGGGAGGTTTGTAGTACATATCAGATCTAATAAGCACTCCAATCATATAACACTGTGGCATATACTGCACACTCTTTGTGTAATACAAGATAAAATAATGAGTATTTTATCTAACTTATAAAGTGGGTTTAATTGTAAACTTGAATCCCAAAGATTCTACTATATAGAGGATCAGAAAATGCATGTTCATCTTAGAAAGACCAATGAACATATAATGCAAGCCTACTTTCTTTCTTGAGGCTTTCTACATCCTGGAACTAAGACAACAATAAGGCTGATCTTCATTATTTAGCAACTCAAAACATTTAATTCTGGCCTTTTAAGTATATACAGTAATTTGACAAGTATACTTCTGCCTCTACCCAGTGAAGTTCAGTAGCTTTTGTTACTGCAAAAAAAAGTTTGATGGCAGGAACTACACTATTTCCTCCCACATTGTGGTATCCCACAATGATACCTCTATCCTTAAAATTAGATTCCATGTCTTCCAGTAGAAAAGCTTGGGGATTTTGCTTTTAACAAACTTTTGTTTTCTGAAATGCAAAGCTTTCTTTTTTCTGTACTTCTGTGTATAGCAGCTTGCAAGGAGCTTGCTTACTGCTGTGAATTCAGCTCCATTGCATGCAGAACTATGTTTTGGAGCACTGCAGAGACATTATTAATCTATGGATTTTGACATTTACTGTGAGCTGCAGCTCTAGGTGTTCCTTATTTGACAATTACATATGGGCTTTCTTAAGAAGTGGGAAAACATATAATAAAGGACCATTTTCTAAAGCTGCTTTTCAAAATGACATTTCATTAATTTCAATGATGGATTTTTAGTTATGTTAAGAGTTCTAAATGTTCTCTCATTTTATAACAAAAAGAGTGGAGGAGAAAACAACACTATTTTTTGTCCATTTTACACTTTCTTTCCTTAACTCTGAAATCTTGCAGAATGCAAATGAAGGAACTGAAAATGGAGTCATTCCAGGTTGTAAGTGTTTTGCATAATTCTGAGCCACTGTTCAAAGCTTATGTCTAGACATGTCCATTTGGTTAGCCTTTTGACTTGATTACATGTCTCTATACAACCTTATATGAAAGAAAAATAATTCAATCTCCACCAATTATATTTGATATTTTAAAGGAAAAAGGCATAACCATAAAATGAAATAAATTACTCCAAATATAGACCTGCTTTTAAAATTTGTTTTAAATAAATTGAAATAGATCACTATACTTGTATTTATTCATTTAGCAAAACAGCAATTGGACTTGAAGTTCATGTACTTGAAAATCAAAACACACTGATTTACTGTAACCTGATCCTAACAGAAAAAAAAATGTAACACTAGAAGACAGTCAGTTTAATTTCAGGAAAATGGGGATAAAATTAAAAAATATTACTGACCATTTTATAGAGTTAATTTTCCATACAAGTTTAAGAAATAGATGGAGAAATTAATAGGTAAATGTAAAGGTTCCCCTCCACATATGTGCTAGTGGTTCCCAACTCTAGGAGGTGGTACTCATCTCTGTTTCAAAGCCAAGGAGCCAGTGCTATCTGAAGACATCTCCATGGTCATGTGGCCAGCATGACTAACACCGAAGGTGCATGGAATGCTGTTACCTTCCCACCAAAGGTGGTCCCTATTTTTCTACTTGCATTTTTATGTGCTTTCAAACTTCTAGGTTGGCAGAAGCTGGGACAAGTAACGGGAGTTTACTCCATTACGAGGTGCTAGGGATCCGAACTGCCGAATGCTTACCTTTCTGATCAGCAAGCTCAACATCTTAGCCACTGAGCCATTGTGTCCCTGCAGGAAAGGTCAATAGCCATAAATGCTATAAATGATACATGTAGCTAATATTCAATTTTAACACTTGCTGACATAGGCAGACAAATTATGCATATATAGTAGCTACTGATAATTCCACATTTGGACCATCCCACAGAAGAATAGATTCCTACAATAATTATAAATCTTCAAAATTATATTGACAAATTCTTGTCAGTAAACTTCATTGACTACACTTGAACATAATTCATAATGTCAGAGGAATCAGATGGAACTACTGCTTGTGCAGTAGCATTTTTCTCACAGCTGTTTTCCTATCTCAACAGCTTAATTCTGTGGCTAAATTAGCAATGGAGTTATCTTGCCTTATAATGCTGGAGAACTTCAGTCTGCCTTTTCCAAGCACAAAGTCAACAATCACACAGGTGTTCATTGCTCTCATGCTAATCCTTGATCTTTTCCAAGTTATTGATTTCTTGACATCATTTAGCAAACCAATAATTGGACTAACTGGACTAAAACCACTAGATTTGTTTTTTATGTCAGGCCAATGGCAGTCTGATCTGAAGTTGAGGATGTCATCAATCCCCTGCTTTCAATCAGCTTGCCCATGAATCTGACAGACCTGGTCATGTTCCAGAAGGTAAATAATTCAAGCAGTGCTAGGGTTGCTACTTGGAATGAACAATTATGGTTTTGGATCAGATCACACCTGTGAAGAATCTTTATGTCCGTGGATTTTCAGAGGAACTCTAAGAGATGAAATGAAGTAAGAGATACCTAAGCATTGCTGGAGAAAGAATCTGACTGAGCATAGGTAAGAGCCAATATTAAGAATTACCTTGTAATGATAAAGTAGCAAATATACTTTATCCATCCTTATTTGGATAAAGTTTCTGCAGTTTGTGCCTGGCAATTGTGTTTCAGTTGACTCAGTCCTTCTTCAATAAGGAAGGACCAAGTTATCCCTTAATGGATTCTTATAAAAAGTCAAAAATGAAGGAGTGGAATTATGTGTATCTATTTAAAAAGTACTGATAGTTTTCTCTTGAATATGCATATATTTTCTATTTAATTTGATAAAAATATTCATATGACTAGACTGTGTCTAAGTTTGGTTGTGGCCCAGATCAGAAGTAGATAATTATTGTTCATTTTTAGGTCTCCTATTCTTGTAAAGTGTTTTTCTGTTTCTGTTGCTATGGTGCACCACTAAAGATGAGAGAGGAGGAGATTAGATAATCAAGTCAGAGGTCAGGGAAAGAGAAAAATGCCTTCCTTATTGGGTGATTTGATGCTCTATATTCAATGTCAGTCAAGGGCCTCCCTCAATTTTTAGCCCATGATTCACATTTATTCAGCCATCAGGCTATTTGAACATGACATGATGTGCTAAAGTGTAATGTATCTGGTGGTCATTATCCTAGTTTTCATATACAGCAGATTAGATGGTAGAATCAATCCAAGAACTGATGGGACCTCAGTATTCCTCTGGATAACAACGTACTTGTAAACTGGAGGCAAATTGCAGCAGCCTAGCAGACATTACATTTTTACTGAGTAAAAAAATACCTTTCACCTATAATTGCCTGGTCAACCAGGTTTTTTTTGCAGACATTGGATTTGTACACTACAGAACCACAGTGTAGGACTGATGATCATAAACAAAATCAGTCACATAATACTCTGGAGTGAGTATTTTCTCACAGACCAGAACAAAGAAAAAAATATAGACAAGAAAACTGACAAAAGGAATGTGTATGAGGTTTGCCTATTTCTGAGGGGCAATTGAGACAAATCCCAATTCAAGACCAACAAAGGAAAACTAATTGGCATTCCAGAAGCTTGTGTAGCATCCAATTGCATGGATAATTAAATTACTTTCTATTTTTGTCTGTTTAACAAAAGAAGGTGTGTCAGAGAAAGGACCTTCCCTCCCTCCTTGTCACAAACTCTTTGTGTTAAGGACATCCTGCTTTACTGCATTTTCTCTGAGAAAACTGCCTCAGTGTTTTTCCCTGATTTTCCCAATGGATTGTTTACTTGTTGGAATTGAAGTAGCTTGCTTTTCAAGGAAGCTCTGGGTTTTTAATAAATATGTAAATAATACATTTCTCAGCTGTTGCCTACAGCAGCACTCTACTTGTGCATTCCCCTTTGCAACAGTTAGTCTGCTGTGAACACACACTCATTTTAGTTGAAAATAGTGTACATGGTCCCAGCAGAGCCATAGGATGAAATCATCATACTTAAAACTGGGTTTATGGCTACTTTACACCAACAGCTGCATTTAAAGCAGCTTTCTTGAACTTGGTTGACTATTTGGAGGGAAAGTGGGAGAAAAAGGCACATAGAATTTTTTAAGCACATTTTTTCACACATTATGGTCTAATTACTGTATGTTTGCATGCTTATCAGTGTGTCAAAGCAAAGGAGATACCACAAATGCCATAAGCTTCATAGCTTTTTATCACCATGAAGAATGAAATAAATATTTTATTTCATTCAATAATTATTTTTTATGTCAACCATCTCACTGTTGAAGTTACTCTGGCTGGATTTAGAATGTTGACCAAGTAACAATGGGCAGTAACAATGGATTTGTTGCAATGTAATATTTGTTGCTCATTGTAGCTGATTCAAATGTCAGCTGACTGATAAAAGGAACAATAATTTGATATATCTCACGGGTGTCAAACTGATGTCATCACGTTGCCATCACATGACTTGTCACAACATTTTCTTCCTTTGCGGAGCTGTGGTGGGTGTGGCCTGTGCATGATGCATTCAGCCTGAAGGCCACCAGTTTGACACCCCTGTGATAGATGAAGCATCATCTCCATATATAGCTGCCAGAAAGAAGCAGTACCAACAAAACTAAAGCATTTATATTTCAAATATATTTATGTTTTAATATCAGATACAAAATGAGAACTTAAATGTTGGAAGGGTATTCCTCTTTCACATTTTTACATGTTGAATATTATAATTGAATTGCTTTAATTCCAAAATAAGCATTTTATTTTAATCTGCATCCAAGCTGGAAATAGAAACACTAAAAGTTGAATGCAAACACAAATTACAAATGATTTCTCATACTAGGAATATACAAAGCTAGAATTAAATTGTGTTCTCAGCCTAGCTCTCTCTCTTTTATATAATTTAATTTTTGATTTGTCTGGGGCTACATTAAATAAAACAGGTAGCAGGCAAGCATTTTTGTTTGTTTAATCATCAGAAATAATAGCATTGTTATTTTGTGTTATAAAATGCAATGGTTTCATTGTTTCTCAGAAAAATAACTAAATCTGCTCAAACAAGCCCACACATGAGTGGGAAAATATTCTGTATTTGTGGTGCTTTATGAACAAAATAGCCTGCTAAGTTTCTTGGCCTTTGGTGATTATTTTCTCCAAGAATCTGTCAGGAGAGGCTGATTAATTACTCTAATAATCATAATTTTTCCTAATAATAAAATCCTTTTTCTCATTTGTTATGTACATTGCAGGTAGGTGACAATGGCAATTACTCTCTGGAAATACTTCTGTATTATCTTTCCTAATCCAGTCTGGGCTGGCATTTTTGAGAGGGAGAAAAGAAGAAGAAAGATTTTGTGTTCCTTTTATGAGAATGATGACATTTAAATATGCAAAGAGTGTCAAAGGATACTCTCTGGATGCTTTCTTGCACCATGATTTATGAGCTGTGGCTATTGTGTTTGCCATCTAAGAATAAGAAAGGTCATTAGACAAAGAGGCTTCCATTGCAGGGGTCCTCTTGCAGCTTTCATGTTATGATATTTTAATTTTTGCTGGAATGTGAAAACAGTAGTTTGCATGATCAGGCATAGTATGTTGCCATTTTTTCCTCTCTCTGAGTGCTTAGAATTACACAGTTAATATGGTAAGTCTAATTACATATTCATTCTAACTAAGAGTTAAATAGCCAGAAGACCAATTCACAAAGCTACATTTTAATGGGAAATGGCATATTTGACTGTTTTCCTGAACCAGACTGAACATGGCTATAATATAAGCAGTATAAGTATCCACAGAACAAAGAATCATGTGCCACTGCTACTGATGTTCTTTGGACAAATATTTCAGTGCTCAATAAGTGTAGAGATTTTTCATGAATACACTAGAAACTGAGGGTATATGAGTCATACATACTGCATATAATGTGAAAGCACATCTGTTAAAAAACTTAAATGTGCTGAATTTGAATCCTGAGTCCCCTAATAGATTTGAATAAATATACTTCTCTGAAATGAAACAAGTGTTCTCCAATTTATTCTCACCTAAACTGGGATATTTTTGAAATATAGGGACAATTCTTTCACCCTATTTTGTAATGGTGTGTCTACGTCAGCCACGATACCAGTCCCCCATACTTCATAAAAAGCAAGAATTGGAATATTGCTGTAAAGGCTTCTGCCTGTTGAATGAGTAGCTGTTCTAAGATCCCTACCACACACAACTATATGTAGATCCATCAGTCCTTCTGACGTGAGGTGGGCTTTCTTGATTGTTGGCATAAACAGGGGGGAGTATCCTACTTAGGCAAATCCACTGCTTTCTGCAAATTGTTGTTTGCTTGTTTGTTTTATTAAATTTTGTTGGGAATCTAAATATCAGTTCCACCCATCAACACACCCTGCTGTGTTGATGAAGAACAAAATGGCTTGCTAAGACTTTTTCTTCTGTCTAATGCAAAGCCTTATCAATAAGGCAAGAGCATGCATGGAAAATGAGTCAACTTGGTGCCTCACAGATATTTTCACTGAATTTCCATCCAATACATTCATAGCCAAACTAGTGATCAAGGACTATGAGAATAATAATTCACAATATTTGAGTAGTTTGCATGGACATCTGCAGGGGTAGGAAAAAAAATGTGCATGATGACATCATCACACCAATGCTGCAATTAATCAACTTGCAGGAGATGTCAGGATGTAGCTCTGTAAGGTCAACATTTATATGATGCTACTAACGATCCTGTGTATCAATATTGTGTTGTTATTGCAGCTAACTAACGTGTTACTGGTTTTACATTCTCTACACCAGTATGGAGATATAACTATAGATAATTCCTATGTTTCCAAGCATGTCTGACATCAGTCACTCAAGTCAGTTCCTGATTTCAGCACAGTGAGAAGCAAAGACTGAAAAGGCATTTGGCTCATACACACTCTGATTTCTTCATACATTACATTCCAGCAAGTTGGTTGAAGAGTTTAGCAGCATCACTTCTTGCTTCAATTTCTGGTGATTTTTTTTGTGAAAACATAAATCATTTGCTTGACTAATATATGAATCCAATACATTGTTTCAAACTAGTTTAGCATGTTGTGTGAGCATAGCCATTGTGATTCTGTTTCTAATATGAGTAATCTGTGATCATACAGGGAGATATGTTTCCTTTCCAGGGAATACAAATAGAACTTTCCCCCCAATTTTACCACCTACTGAAACCAACATTTATTGTGTGGCATCCTTCAAGTTTATCATGTAAAATTTGAACAAATGCAGGGATCAATGCATATAACTAGGCAAGGGTTTTCACATGCAAGGCTTGGAATGACCCCAGCAAAGAATGAAGCTAGGGTCATTTTTTTTTCCTTATGGGAAAATTTGAAATTTCAACCAAACACAACTTACATATCTCCTAAGAACTTCATGCTTAATATATGTAGTTCTCATGTGTACTATGCATTGCCCATTAGTTCCAGTTATGCAGCTACATTTGCTTATAATTGATTCTTGTTAAATGTATTTGTTGTGTATGTTAACATACTTTATTGATCATGCTCCTTTTTGCAAGCATTTTGGAGAGCTTGAAAATGTATTCTTGTTTTTGTTTGTTTGCTTGATTGTTGTTTATAATTTCTGAAAGTGAAATATACGTAGTGTAATTATTTACTGAAATAATAACAGTAACAATGATCATCCTACAGGACCTATACTTGTGTTAATGGCATTTGACTGTCCTTATATTTCATTCAGAATGGCATTTTTTTTTTAAAGGGAAAAGTCTATAATCATGCTCAAAAATACTTCTTTGAGCCTCAACACTATGAAAGGACCAGCAAATGCAACTTATTTATACATATAAATAAATAGAATGAAACTAGAAGAAGAAACACAATTTAAACATAATTTAAAAAGACAGTTCTTTTGTTAGCGGTTACTGATACACTGGAAAGAAAAATGATTTCATTAGTCAGAAGAAAAGATGCTTCAGAGTGTTTACTACTTGGCTGATCATCTTTTATGCAATGTGATCATGTCAGCTTTTGCCAGTCCATTGTTTTAAAGCATTATGCTTTGTATTCAAATCATTTCAGCTCAGTCACATGTGCATTGAAGAGATTGTGATAATGGATCAATAGATGATTCCTCTCTGAAATTAATTGTAGATTAGAAAGTGGAATGGGTGAAAGGAATAACAATTTTGTCTGAAGTTGGCTAAATAATTGATTTAGCTAAAGCCCAAATGAAATCAGGCCATTTTTAAGAAATGTTGTGACTCTTGAAGGTCAGATACAATTCTTTCCAAATCTGTTGAACTGATTTGGCATTTTTTAGGACTGAACAAAAAGAGATCCTGTATTTGCCAATGTTGCAAATTTGCTGCCCTCACTCCATATTTGAACAATGCCAGAGTGGGAAGATGTTTACAGGAGAAAAATCTGCCTTTTTATAGTCTATAATTCTTTGTTAGATTTTTACCTTCTTTATAAGTGTCAGCTACAAAGCACAACATTTGCACATTTTATAATTCAATTAATTGCTAGGGTTTGGGTTGGACATAGCTATAATTCTGCATTCTCCAGATATTTAACAATTTATTTAGAAAGTTCTATCACCTATAGATTAGCTATTTTACTTCTGAAGTCATATATATGTAGTATATCTGTCAACTGTAGAATAAAGAGTTTCTACACAAAACCTTACTCACATTGATTCATTCATTCTAAAATTTAAATTTTAGGCCTTTTTAAACCATTAGCAACTTGGCCATTTTCTTCATGCCCTTCTGATTGACAGGCACCTGCCTATCTGTTCTATCTGGCTTGAGAAAGCCTGGTTCATCCCTTACCAACATCACTTCTGGCATTAATTGGTCTAGTACATTTGTTAACAAGTCTATAATTCTGGATCACCTTGTTAATTGACTGAGATATTGAAAAATGGAAAGTCTGTTCTTATCATTGTAAATACTTGTGCAATGTTACTTTAAGTCTCAGAACATGAAAAATCCCAAGGGGTAAAATATCACCATATAATCAACATGGTATTGTTTGGTAATCGTATTTATGTGGGAGTGTCCATGAATGCAGTCTAAGCTAAAAAAAACCTATCCCTTTCATTGTATTGGAAAGGTTGGTTTGGAAATAAAAACAAATATCACAAAATAAATGCCCAATTTCTGCCTTCAAAACAGCTGGAACACTCAAAACAGTGCAACTCTAAATGGTCAAGTGTTTATACGGAGTACAAGATATGCAGGCTTAATTTGTAACTTGGAATGTGTCCCCAATACACACCAATACATTTGCAGCGTTAGATAGCAGAAAGCAACTGACAAAGAACAATTAGAATTAGTGGCTCACAATCTTCTATTATATCTTACAATTAGTTCTGAATGAGTTTGGGTGCCTTTCTCTTCCAGTGTTTTTTTCATTCTGAAATATCTGCAACTTCTTGGGAGTAAGTTTCCCTTGTGCTGATTATGTGATTCAAGTTTTGTCAACACCCCTGAGGGACTAGCAGTGATACTTTTGCAAGAGAGCTCTCTTTCCTAAGAATCTCCCAGGAGCAAAAGCTCATGAACAGGAGTCTAGTAGGGAGCAAACTATATGGTCTGTGAAATGTTTTCTGTGCTGCAGGCTTTCTAATTATATTTTGAGCTAAATATAAGAATCTGGTGGACTGATCCAAATAAAGGACCATGATGCATGGACAGGAATGATTTAATCTATCTTCTCAGTTTCATACTTGTTCCAAAAGCATGGCATATATGTGTGTGTGTGTGTGTGTGTGTGTGTGTGTGTGTGTGTGTGTGTGTTGTATTTTTGCTGATAAATAAATAAAGGGAGACTAGTATAGATCTATTTCAAGCTATTTAGCTCTCTTCAGCTAGCCATACCCTTACTGGGATTCGAGCCTGTGCTATATTACATTGTAGGACGTCTTAGCCATTAAGCCATAGGCTCTCCTCCTTATCAGCTGAAGCCAGGGAGGAAGGGATATATTTAGTGTCACAACTCCTGGTATGCCCCAATTATGGGAGGAAGCTAACTGCTTCCATATCTGTCAATCGGCTCGTCACAAGAGTCCATCACGACAGAAACCCAATATTTTTACTTTTGCCTTTGTTATATTTGTGTTTTTTATATTCTCCCTTTATTTATTTATCAGCACAAATTATATATATATATATATATATATATATATATATATATATATATATATATATATATATATATATATATATATATATATATATATATATATATATATATATATATATATATATATATATATATATATATATATATATATACTTAAAGTCACAACCCCTGGTATGCCCAAGTGTGGGAGGAAGGTCACACTTCCACTCTCTGTCATTAGGCTCGTCACAAGAGTCCATCCAGACAGAAACCCAATATTTTTACTGTTGCCTTTGTTATATTTGTGTTATTATTTGTGCTGATAAATAAATAAAAAGGAAGACTAGTATAGATCTATTTCAAGCTATTTAGCTCTCATCAGCTAGCCATATCCTTACTGGGATTCGAACCTGTGCTCTATTGCCTCCAAGGCAGGGAGTTAACCATTTGAGCTACAGAGAACGACTCCTTTTATCAGCCAGCCAGGGTGGGAGGTATATACTTAAAGTCACAACCCCTGGTATGCCCAAGTGTGGGAGGAAGGTCACACTTCCACTCTCTGTCATTAGGCTCGTCACAAGAGTCCATCCAGACAGAAACCCAATATTTTTACTGTTGCCTTTGTTATATATATATTCCTTCCGTATTTGGGCATACCGGGGGTTGTAAAAATCTTATATACACATACATACATACATACATACATACATACATACATACATACATACATACACACACACACACACACACATACATGTATGTATGTATGTATGTATGTATGTATGTATGTATATATTAGCATTGCTGCTAAGAGATCTGTTTTTAAACGTTTATATCCACTTATGTGTCTTGATGGTAGTGCAATTTTTATTTTAAAAATGTAAAAGGCTCCATCTACATAGTTTACATACCTCCATCATGGATAATATGGGAAGAATCCATGTCATACAGATGATGAAGAGGAGGAGGAGGAGGAAGATGATGATGAGGAGGAGGAGGAGGAAGATGATGATGATGATGATGATGAGGAGGAGGAGGAGGAGGAGGAGGAAGAAGAAGAAGAAGAAGAAGAAGAAGAAGAAGAAGAAGAAGTAGTAGTAGTAGTAGTAGTAGTAATAATAATAATATGTATCTCAGCATTCTGTCCAGAAGCCACAAAAATATGTTTGCACAGATAATAGAAGGGGATTGTGTTTTGAAAGGTTTATAATTTATTAACAAAAATCAACAAAATACGAGTAACCAAAACTTTTTTCTCATAGCAATTTTTGTTCCAAATAAGAAAAATAGCAGTAATAGCAATAGCAGTAGACTTATATACCGCTTCATAGGCCTTTCAGGCCTCTCTAAGCGGTTTACAGAGAGTCAGCATATGAAAATGAATTATAAATAAGGTACATTCAAGCAAATTTCATTTTACAACTTATTGCTATGGAACATCTTTCTAGCATTTGGATTTTTGATGGAAGGATATTAAAATAACAGGGAGCAGTTGAAATTATTATATACATGCTTCACAGCAATATTGCATCACATTATTTGGATTTGCAAATTTGGCATATTACTTGATCTATCAGTGAGATATATTACTAGAATCCATCAATGTTAGTGCTTTTTTCTATGTAAACTTCTCACAGTCCAAATTTAATTCTAGTAAATTTCAGTGTGACTCATGAGCAGCTGCAGAGAAAATTAAGAAAATATAAAGATGGGGGTAAAATGTAAATGAAGAATAGGATTGAGGCAGACAAGTCAACAGAAATTTGTCTCAAAAAATCCTTAAATTCTTTTCTTTCTTTCTTTCTTTCTTTCTTTCTTTCTTTCTTTCTTTCTTTCTTTCTTTCTTTCTGTAGGTGGAACTGTATGTCTGCAATGTGTGGAACTGTATGTCTGCAATGTGTAGAACTAAAATGAAATGATGTTAACATAACATTCCAGAATTTATTTGAGGAAATTGTTGTAAATGTATTGTCCGTTAAGGTTTGAAATCCTTAAACCACATTTGCTTACCATTTAAAAGTGATGATAAAAAAAAAACTAAGAAGGAAACAAAAAGATCAAAACACATCCTCTCCAACAGTCAAAACCCAGATAAGCATGGATTAACACCAGGCAAAAAATAAAGCAGGAAACAATATCCTAAACAAGCAACTCTCAAGGAGAAAATCATATCCCCAACACTAGAAGGGCAAGCTTCAATATATAAAAACAGAAGCAAACCCAACACACACTAACGCTGATAATATAATTTAGTTGGCTAATAAGATATTTGCAAACAACCAAATTCAGAGAGCTGCAAGAACTCCATAATTCAAATCAACCATAAGCTTTGTATATTCTCTTTATATATTGGTTATATATCCATATAGCACAATGAACCTGTTTAATTTCTAGTAGCTGCATGAATACAATTGCTTAGTTTTAATGAGTATATTGTTTGATTTTGTTTTTGCTTTAATTTATTGTGTAAATTAACCAAAATGGGGTTAATTAATTAAGAAACTGGGAGTAAAACAGCCACTCTATATATCCCTAAACACAATCCCCCTTTTCTCATTCAAATATTTTGTTGGACTTTACAGAGAAAGGTAATGGGAATGGACACCATCTGAAATACATATTTTACATAGTATCTCTCAGTAAAGATAGGCAATCAGTCCTCCAGATGCACTACTGCTGGGTTTGTAATGTCATGAAAGCATTTATCCCAATGCTAACAGCCTGAATGCCTTTGTGTTAATGCTGGACATAAAAGTTTTCCTGCATATTTTTTTTCACTATTTCTCAATTAATTTGATGAACGAGAACTTCAGAGGAATTCTCATGAATGGAAAGTAAATTTCTGCACATAATTAGTTTGTGGTGTGTGTAAAGTAAGGGTTCTCCTCGCACATATGTGACCTCTAGGCTGAAATACTGCAATGTGCTCTACATGGGGCTGCCCTTGAAGAGCATCCGGCGACTTCAGTTAGTGCAGAACGCGGCCGCGCGAGTGATTGTGGGTGCACCTCGGTTCACCCACATAACACCTATCCTCCGCGAGCTGCGCTGGCTACCTGTCGATCTCCGGATGCGCTTCAAGGTGCTATTAGTCACCCATAAAGCCCTGCATGGTAGTGGATCTGGATACTTGAGAGACCGCCTTCTGCCAATTACCTCCCTGCGACCAATTAGATCTCACAGATTGGGCCTCCTCCGTATTCCATCGGCCAGCCAGTGCCGGCTGGCAACTACAAGGAGGAAGGCCTTCTCAGTAGTAGCCCCGACCCTTTGGAACGAACTCCCCGTGGAGATTCGTACCCTCACCACCGTCCAGGCCTTCCGCACAGCCCTCAAGAACTGGCTAGCCCGTCAGGCCTGGGGATAAGGATAGCCGCCCCTCCCGAATGATGAATGTATGTTGCTTATTACTTTTATTATATGTGTCTACGTCATTGTTTGTATTCCCCCTCCCTGATTTTATGTGAGCCACCCTGAGTCCCCTCAGGGAAAAGGGCGGCATACAAATGTTAATAAACATCTAAACAAACATCTAAACATATGTGCTAGTTGTTCCGGATTCTAGGGGGTAGTGCTCATCTCCATTTCAAAGCTGAAGAGCCAGCGCTGTCTCAAGATGTTTCCATGGTCATGTGGCCGGCATGACTAAACACCGAAGGCACATGGAATGCTGTTACCTTCCCACCAAAGGTGGTTCCTAATTTTCTACTTACATTTTTACATGCTTTCGAACTGCTAGGTTGCCAGAAGCTGGGACAAGCAACGGCAGCTCACTGCATTATGCAGCACTAGGGATTTGAACTGCCAAACTGCTGACATGTCTGATCTACAAGCTCAGTGTCTTAACCACTGAGGCACCCGTCTCTGTATACATGTGCACATATCCTGATTTTTACTTTCCAGAGGCCTGGGTCCAGCAATCTCCTCTGTTGCCCCATGAAAGATCCCATGGGAATAAATAAGCGTAAGTTCCAGGAAATTTTATCCTGTCCTACTGTGTGAATGTGCTGGAAGAAAAAAAATTAGGTAGCCAATAATAGACTAGAATATTCCCAGTATAGGAACACAATTTTCCCAGTATGGGCTGCTTTTTAGTATGCAAAATGGTGTGGACAATAGGTAATCAGTGAGAAGAAGGCGTGAATGGTAGCTCATTTAAATGCAATTGTGTCTATCAATAGGAAAACTCTGATGTATCAGCCAGAAATCTGTCACCAGAATATGTTAATCAGTCGCCTTTTTTGGTCTCAAAATCAGATCTCTAAATTGTCTGTCTTCTTGAGATCCATGCTGGGCAGTTGTTTCCTTCTTACAATCTCCATCAGCACAAGTAATTTCTTTGTGCCTGGTATATTTGCCACATGATGCTTCCCGCAACAGGCAAACTATTAAACTGGCACATTTGTTGGCAGCAGCCCTGGGAATAATCTTTTTGGGCATTTTCAAAACCACATGGTGCATATTGTACTGGGAGGGGTATTTCCTTTTACTCTAAAGTTCAAGAAAAATGATAGCAGAAAAGTAAATGAGCCAGCAAATTGTTATCTCAACAAGGGTGCCGCAAGGTGACATTTCACAAAAGTCCCATTTTGAATCAAATGTGACCTTTTAATGTTGCAGTGACCCAATACAAATTATTAAGACATACTTACAACTAGCAAACATTCTACCCAGAGTCGCATCTTACTGGCCGACCAATCTAATTTATAGATTTCTTGGAGACTTCCCATAAAGCAACGTCATCATCTGAAAATGCCTAGCTCACAAAAATCTTAAAAGAAAGAAAGGATTAGCATTGATTTTCAGCATTGAGACATTTTCCAAAAGCCAAGTCCCATCAGCAACATTCTAAAAGATCTTATTTATTGGAGCAAGTCAGAATCAGTAATTCATCAGATAAATGATGCATAAGAATAACTAATAAATTAATAGTCTGTTCATTGGGAATACAGTCTGCTGACACAACTTATTTAGCAATAGAATGCTTTAAAACAAATTGCATTTGAACTACCTCACTGGTATAGGAAGGACCTTATGGGCACATCTCATTGAGCTTAAAACACACAGTAAAAAAAAAAAATGAAACCAGATACTCATATGTTTCAGATGCTCTGATTTGTATGTGCATAAAAAACAGGAAACATATACTTGATGTTTGTGTATATACATTACAGGAGGCAGGGAGATAGATCGTAACAGCCAAATCTTTTTTTCATGTTCAAACCACACGATGTTTCCAGTAACATCTGGATAAATAAAATAAATTATCATGCATTTCTTTCATATGTCAGAATCCATTCCTGCACATTTCTCAATTTTCTCTTCTCTTTAATCTCTCCTGTAAAACAAACACCTCATTGCATAAATACTAGGTCTCAAAACATACTGCAGGCTTTTTACAAATGACAGGATCTAGCAAGATATCTATTTCCCTCACCACTCAACATAAGGATAAAGTGAAAATTATTAAAGCAACGATTTTGGACATGCTGTCAGGTCTATGGACAAAGTAACTGGGTGGTGAAATCAATCAAATACAACATCAACCTAAATATTCTTTGTTATTTTGCAGTTTGTGTACGGCAATATCTTGCACAAGTTGTGATTTACCCAGCAGGAAAATAAAGTAGTGGATGACAAATTAGCTGCTGCTGCTTTACTGCCCATCACTGCCAACAAATAATTTAACTATGATTCACTCAGTCTTTTACAAAATAAAGACTCAAATAATTTCTCTCTGTCATCTTTTGAGTAAACACTTCCTTAAGTTGATCTCCTGTCAGAAGTTATCTTTAGATGATGCAAACAAAACTGTTTAAGTTGTAGCCTGGAAAAAAAATATTTTATAAAAAAATATATCATCCACCTGTTTGATGGCTTCAAAAAATGGCTTCCAAAATTAGTGGTCTAAGTCAGAACAATATACAGAAATTGGACATCTATTTTTTTTTTTAGGAGGGTGGAGAGCATTAATAAAACATTCTGAAACTCTTTAAGTTTACAAACTCCCTTCTTTTTTTCTCTGCCTTTTAGCATTGATAAAACTAAAAAAAGGGAACTACAAACTAGATATGCTAGCAAATGTACTCTTGACATGCACTGATAAACTTTAAGTAGTGACTAATTAGAGAGGCAGTCACAAACTCCATTTAATTATATAAATGTGAATGATAGACTAATCAGGTTTGTTCTCTGATCAAGCCTCTTAAAATAAAGTAGGGTTAAAAATTGCCATAAGCCTTTGGTGATTATAATCTGGAGTCAGTTCAATAGTTTGATTTGTTTAATATGCTCAGTGTTTACATAAGTCTGAATTCTTACAATATTTCATAAATAAGGAGATAATAAAAAGAATGAGGTTTTTTTTGTTCCTGCAAAGTACAGATAAGATAGATTCTTCCTTATGGGGAAATTTTATGTGGGAAATTTGTTATCTTTCCTCAGCAAATTTTGAGGCATCAATTTCATATTGTGGGGATTTGAATTCGGTGAATTTGAATTACTGGTGCAGTATGTACTAGTATATATTAGTGATATTAGTTTTGGAAGAAAAGCTATCCTTATTCTCAGGATAACTTTGTGGCTGTATGTGCCTTTTCAATGAGCAAATACTGTATTTTCACTTTGCTCTGTATAGCTCACTATTTGGAGATAAGCAGAGCCAAGCAGGTTCAACCTGCTGGAAGAGACAGCAGGTAATTTTCCAACAAGGCCAGAATTTGAGGCGTGACCCGTCAAAAGCGCGGACGACAAAAGCGCGATCGACAAAATCGCGCCTTTGACGTCATCACAGCGCGACGAAAAAGATCGAAAAATTCACATAAAAATTAATAAAAATTAAATTAAAGCAAGCCGATTCACATAAAGGTAAGGGTTAGGGTTAGGGTTAGGGTTAGGGTAAGGGTAAGGGTTAGGGTTAGCTTTAGAGCGTTAGCGTTAGCGTTAGGGTTAGGATAAGGGTTAGCGTTACGTTTTTCGTTACTTTAACGGTTAGGTTTAGGGTTAGGTTTAGGGTTAGGTTAAGAGTTAGGGTTAGGGTTAGGGTTAGGGTTAGGTTTGGGGGGGTTAGGGGAAGGTTTTAGCTTTATTTTTACATTTTTTCGATCTTTTTCGTCGCACTGTGATGACGTCACAGCGCGCTTTTGTCGAGCGCGATTTTGTCCTACGCGCTTTTGTGGTGGAACCATTTGAGGACATAGATTGCTAAACAAGGACAAATGATTTAAGAGTTCAGCTGCACAGAGAGACAGTCTAACCACCAAATGACCTCTTTTAGGGCCCTATGCCTTTCCCAGTGGGGATTTGTTTATAAGACTCGGTTTCTTACAGAAACAAGTGTGGTTTGGACTCTCTGTTCTTCAACTAGATGTCATCAGATTTCTACCCTTTCTTCAAGCACAGAGTGAAAAGGGTAGAAATTTCATATTTTCAGGCTTGTAACCTTAAATATGATTAGTGTTGTAAATGCAAAGTGTGCCCGATTGATTTCTTTCTTCCACTCAAAGTCTTTATCCTATTTAGGGAGGCAACAAGTGTCACTTTTAACAATTAAAATTTGTGTTTTCAAATTCATGATTTAAATCATGGTTTAAAATTCTGCCAATCTCTAAGAACATAACCATGGACCGATGAGGTCTATATCTCAACCATATCGATTTCCACCTCCTTAAAAATTATAAAAAGATATTTCTCTGTATACTACTCACAAGATTCTGAATCCAGACCTGAATGTCACTGCTGAGCTCTAGTAAAGAGAATCATGATAGAATGGAGGAGGGCAACTTCTGAGTAAAATTATAATATTGAATTGTGGATATTTAATACTGAGGACAAATAATAAGATGATAATCACAGTTTCTCACTGTGGCATTTGAGAGCATGTGGTACAGATATTAGAAACTTAAACCACAAGCACATTGGCTTTACTGTGATCCAGCAAGGTACCACATTTATTTTCATACCCAGGAAAGAATGTTTGTTTTGTTTATTTTTGTCTAATGCTAAAATCAATCATGCACATTTTGATAACATATATTCTGAGTACATTTGTTCATCTATGATGCACTTCGTGGTATGTTAATATAATGAATGACTATTTTGGCTTTAACAAGCATGGTATTAAGATCAAGATCACAATAAGTTGGTTGGCTGTATGTTTTTGCTAGCAATCTTCTGTTAAATGCTTTTGGTTACAAAGCAATTTGTAACAGGTAGCAGAAGACTTTTCATAACTTTATGAATTAGATTTGGATAACATTCCTTGTACAATAATACATATAAAATTTCAGTAACTATAAAATATTTCTCTCATGTTCAGCTGTAGATGAAATGTAAAGATTTATTTGGGAATTGGAGATGTAAGCACAATCAAAATCCCATGCATAAAATTGTCATTTTCTGCCACAGTTTAGAAAATGGGAAGAAACATTCAGTGAGTTATAAAATATTTTGCCTTAGAGCCATGGGAAAGAAATTTGTGTTATGCTAATACAGTTCATTTGGTGTGGTGGGAAGTTCTCTATCCATATTATTAGAGCATAATTTATTGATTTTGATAGTTTGACCAAGAAAAATCATAATGTCTCACCAGCCTTCATTAAATATACATTTGAGAATAGTATTTTTGCAATATAAAATAAGGATTTAATATATATGCAGTATAGTGAGTTCTAATAATATTTCTTTGAACAAAAACAGTAATTATTGTGTGTGTGTGTGTGTGTGTTTATGTGTATAACACACACAGCAGATGCTCTGTAAGTTAATGCAAATAAAATGTTAGGACAAAACCAGTCATAGTATAAAAGTTTCATAAATAAAATAAGACCAGGATATTGAATGTTCAAGATTTTCGCTGATCTTCCCAGAAAGAGTTCTTCAAGCCAAATTGTACAAGCAAAAGTACAACTTTTCTATTCTATTCATGAAAGCAATTTTTACATGACCTTGAAAGAAATAATGCTACTGTTTTAAGAGATTTCTCATTGAAACAGTAGCAGCTTTTGTGCAAGGTTTTGCCAAGGTACCTCTGTATGAATATGACATGAAGTCCAAAACATTGCTTCTGAATCTCTTTTGGAAGGAGGAATAGCCCCAATATCAGTTCAGAGAGGATGGGGGAATAGAGAATTCTGTATTATAATTAGCTAGTGCTTTCTTCAGGAATTCACTAATAATATTTTCTGGTTTATCTTCCACAAGCAACATAAAAAACTGAAGTCTGACTGCCGTACTTGCAATTCTGTGAAATATCTGAACTTTAAATGAGAGGAGCATCAATAAAATGATGGAATTTAGAATGTGATCATGTGGCAACAAGCTTCAATTAAAAGTTGCACAAACTCTGATGACTTACAGAAACATTATATTAATTGTCAGTTGTTACCTTCCTTTGCATTCTAGGAAACAAATATGGGAACATCAGACATACAAACATCAGAGAATTCAACAATCCCAACAGCAAATAACCTAGCATTCATTACAACAGAAGTGACTCAGGTATGTTTTGCTGAGGTGAACTTAATTGAACCAGCACATCACTTGGTTTAGCATATATTTACATACTGTCCATCAGAGAGAAATATATAACAAGATCTGCAGTATATAACTCATTATGATGAAGGTACCAAAGAGCAAATAACTTCTAGGAATTCCTGCACACAAGGATTCCAATTTGTTTATATTATTTTTTAAAAAAAATTTTTTTGTTTTCAAACAAACACAGACACACAAAACATATAACATAAAAACCTCTTCAATTGCATACAGTGTGTCAATTGGTTACAAGGTCTTTCTGCATCCTTTCCATAGTCATTATTTGAGCTTTGTCAAAAATCACAGCTTGTCAATCAAATATCTTTATATACATTATTATTATACTTCATTTGTTTGATTATCACTATTGTTTCTCCATTTTAAACAAGGTATTCTAAATATATATCCATTTATATTATGATTCATTATATCATCTTCAATATATCCAATAATAAAGATTTTTTATCCTCTTCTAAGTCATTCTATTATTTTAGCATTGATAACATTTCTATAGTAATTTTCAATTCCATGTTTTTTCCATTATTAATATCATCAATCTAATATACAAGTATATAAATTGTTATAATTGTTAAACATCCATTAAGCATAGCTGTTATTACATCATTTTTATATGAGGCATGTTAAATTTGAAGCAAATTTATATTATGGCATTTCATTACATCATCCTGAAATCATCCAATAATATTACATCTTTATATTCCATTCTATATAGAATTATTTATCTTTTATAAAAAGGCTTTTCAACATCATCTCCATAATCCTCACTTACAGTTTGTATAAAGTTTCATATTATCAATCTAGTATATATAAATGCTTTATTATCATTATTGATCATTTATTTGATTATAGCTATTATTCCTTTGTCTTATACATAGTACTCAAAATTTAACTACATTTAACTAAGTTTTATTATGACATTTCATTTAATCATCCTGTATCCTTCCAAAAATAGTGTAGTCTAATATCTCTTGCCATTTTTAAAGTCTGTATTCTAAGTGTTTTCTTGATAAGTCTTATGTGGATTTCTCTTGACAACTTATTGTTCATTGCATATCTTATAAGGATTCAAAACCCTCCATCTGCTCCTTTCATCAGCTTGACTTTGTTATCATGGGTGCTTCTGCTGAAATTACCCTCATTGTTTCTGCCAAATTTTCTCCCCTTTCTTCATCATGTTTTGACATCTGAGATAGAGTTCCAATTCATTTATCTCTCCTTTCCATATTTCATTTGTCATTTCCCTCCACTCTGAATTTGCTGTCAGTGTCAACAATTTTCTTATCACTTTCATATATCTCTGTGGTTTTTTGAACTCTATACTCAAATTTCATCATTGTATTATAAGTATTCTCAGCTCTTCCCTCCGTACTTTCTGTATTTTGATCTATAATTTCAAGCCTCTTTTCAATTGTCTCTGTGGTTATTAAAGCTTTTTGAATTTCTAACAAAATTCTTTGCAATGTTAATTCCTTTTCTTCTTCATATTTCTCCGTTTTTCCAGGTTGTAAACACTGCCACTAAACCATCCAAGGCTTTTTCTAGGTTTCAAACAACTTCAGTGAAGTTTTTCAGGTCAAAGCTTTCTCTTTCCTTCAAAGGAACACCTGTATGAACAACATGTTTCCACTGACCCTTTCAGTAAACAAAGCCAATAGCTTTGTAATATCAGATGTTGCCAAGCCTCTAGCCTCTAGATGGCAGGGTTACGTCTTTTTCTTCTGTTTTTGCCTCTCTCTCTAAGTTCTGAATTCTGGAAGAGGAGCCTTGTGGGGAAAGAGATTTTTAATCCACAAATACAAAAATTGGGAAAGGTATACAGGAAGAAGGGGGAAAAAAGACCAGTCCAGTTTAAAAGTAAGAAGCATTTATAAAAAGTCCATCCATAGAAAACAAACAAAATTAAAGTGGAAAAGATAACATGATATTTTTAAACCAGTGTTAATTTGCCGCTTGCTTTCTTCTGTCTTCAATTTTATTTTAACTCTTAAGTCTTTTGGATTTTCTCTACTCTAATAATAAAGATTTTTCTCACCATTTTGACACACTGTCTCTCCTGTTCTGCTTCTGTTTCAGGGGCTTGTCCCAACCTTCTGCAGCCATTTGGCTGCTTCTCTTGTAGCCAGCAAAAAGAGCTTTCTCCTGGATCGATTGATATCCCTGAGATCAGCAGGACATGCTCTTCTCTATCACCATTCCTTCAGAACAATTTAGATCCAAAAAGGACTGTCCAGCAACAGAGATATCGATAGCAATCGTGGAACCCCAAGATTGCATGTTGTGTCATCGCGATGTCAAGCACCGCCTCTAATTTGTTTATATTATTAACAGGCATAAACTACCAATAAATGTTCACTTGTTTATGAGATTAAACATATTGATGGAAGGATAGACACAAATAATAGCAAAACCATTTTAATAATTTTTGTTAGAAAGAGGCTTGTACAATATAATGAACTGTGATCCCTCTGATGTTGAAAGCTCCATGCTCTCTTTCAAGCTCTATTTTGATAATTTCTGGATCCCTTCCATGTGTGGGAGCTCTACCGATCTCCTGTCTTGTGCCAAATCCACAAATTTCCCTTCTTCTGGCAAATGACAAGGCACTGTTACAATCTGCTCCCAAATCCTCCATTATCCATGAATGTACCAAGAGATGGCTTTGCCATTCTCCTTGCATATACCCTTTGGTGGATACAATACTTTGGTGATGCAATATCATTCCCATTAGGCCATTCTTCAGGAAGAATATTGACACACTGCTGTTCTTCACTCTAGCTTCACCACTTCTTAATTCAGCATTATAGCTTATTTCAATGGTACAAAGGAAGATAGTCTGCAGCTGCTCGCTGCTTTGTATTTATCCTGGTAGGTCTCCCTGGAAAAATGCCAGACATTGCTGCCAACCTGTCAAGACTACAAAGGATCAGGGATGATTTTCATTACCTGCTTAAAATTGCTGAAAACAATTTGCTGAAAACAAACTGGCTAAATGCTTTTGCCTATTGTCTACTATAATGGTAGTACTTCTGATGCCGGCATAATTTCAAGAGATGGTAGATCATAAGATTTTCTATAAACCTTATAGTTATCCAGCTAGTGTCATTTGAATGTAGCTGCACCTGCAGAACACTGAAAATATTAATAATACTATATTCAGATTGCTCACACATTGAAACATTGCTCCAAAAATAATGTCCTTTATCAGTTCCTGAGGGATCCAGCTTCCTATACTAATGTATAAAGTATTTAGTACTACTGCTTTCTGTGTATGGAAATGTACATACTGTCTTTCAAATCCAGTGACAGATTTCTGGCACAGGAACTAGCCATTTGTTAAGATCACAAAACCAGGGAATGCTTCTTTATTTTGTTTACTAGCCTTGTCTCACTGCTGCTTTTAGATTACTATGCCTGTTGGCAGAAATGTCTCCAAGCCCTTTGGGGGTGTTGAATAAGGCTGTCTGTTTTTAACCTCTCCATTTGTGTAGCACAATATATGCTTCCTCTTTTTCCAATTTAAAACTGAATGCCATATCTCTATTGACCACCCTTGGACATCTCATAGATGTAGCATGTTCAATCTCCTGGGAAGAAATTGATTTAAATTGACTGACAAAGAAGCAGAAAAAAATATAATGACTTGGGAACAAGTAGGGACCTGACCAGCTTCAGGAAACTTATGACAGAAAGGAAAAATAATAAACTAGACTGTGTCTGTGCAAAGAGTGTAGGAAGAGATGAAGAGATAAATATAAATTTAAAAAGGGAAAGAGATCCCCACCCATCCCACTGCATCCCGAGCACTCCCTTCCTCTAAGTCTAATGCTATTTTCAGACTCATTATTGGAAACACTGCTCTGCTTTGGTGGTTTCCATAGAGTTGTTTAGATGTTGATTTTTGTGAGTGAAGCACAAGAAACAGAGCCTTAAAGTAACTCTACGTGTCGTAGCTATGCCATATTGTGGGAACCTAAGTATGAGTTCTACATTACATTGCCAACTGCAATTCAATCACTACATACATCAGCATTATATAACCCTTGCCACTTGCCAATAGATTTGCAATAAAAAGCATTGTAGTCACAGGGATATCACAAATGAGAAATTCTCTGGCATTCAAGTCTGTGACCTTGTTCAGCTTTATTTCTCCAATATGCCAGAAACGATCTTAGCTTCACTTAATTCAAACCGAAATGGGAACTCTCACCAATCTCCAGGGAAATCACCATTTGAAGACAGATATTAATATTACACAACAAATGGACTTTTTAATTGACTCTGGACTGTTCTGCTTTACTGAGCTGGTGTGGCAGTAGATTTGCTTCATCAAAGTCCAAAGGTCATCTGTTGTGCTAAAAGAACACAGCCATAAAACAAAAAAAGATACACCTAAATGTTACAATGACTAGGAAAGGCCAAATTCCTTATGTTTAGTTCAGCAAATCAGTTCTGAAAGTGATAAAAAGGAGAATAAATCGATAGAGAGATGCTCTTCAGAAATTAAACAAAAAGAAGAAAGAGAGGGCCATGAGAAGGAGGTTCACACTGATATTGTTTTCAGATCCAATTGCTTGTCAAAATTTTGAGTTTGTAAAAAAATCAGTTGAGATTTTGGCATTGGCTTTTAGGAACATTTTAAACATTTCAGCATCCTGAGACAGACAAAAAACTTCTCTTGTTATGTTATTCTCATCTTGGAAAACACAAAAAAAATAAGAGAGGTGGGAAATGGCAACAAGCATCATACATTTTTTCTCCAAGTTGGGAACTACTTAGGCCGGTATATCTGCAGAACATGACCAAAAAGTTAAAACAATAGCACGGTATAATCAAAAAGCTGTTTGCTTTTTGTCCATATTATATGGGGAAAGAAATAGCAAACTTGGGAGAACAGTTCTAGGCTGCATAAATGGAGAGATAAAATCAAGATCGCATGAAGTGTTAATACCACTTTATAATGCCTTGGTAAGGCCACACTTGGAATACTGCATTCAGTTTTGGTCGCCACAATATAGAAAATATGTGGAGACTCTAGAAAGAGTGCAGAGAAGAGTAACAAAGATGATTAGGGGACTGGAGGCTAAAACATATGAAGAACGGAGGCAGGAATTGGTTATGTCTGATGAAAAGAAGGAATAGGGGAGTCCTGATAGCAGTGTTCCAATATCTGAGGGGTTGCCACAAAGAAGAGGGAGTCAAACTATTCTCCAAAGCATCTGAGGGTAAAACAAGAAGCAATGGATGGAAACTAATCAAGGAGAGAAGCAACTTAGAGGTAAGGAGAAATTTCCTGACAGTTAGAACAATTAATCAGTGGCACAACTTACCTCCAGAAGTTGTGAATGCTCCAACACTGGAAGTTTTGAAGAAGATGTTGGATAACCATTTGTCTGAAGTAGTGTAGGGTTTCCTGCCTAGGCAGGGGGTTGGACTAGAAGATCTCCAAGGTCCCTTCCAACTCTGTTATTATATTATATTATATTATATTATATTATATTATATTATATTATATTATATTATATTATATTATATTATATTATATTATATTATATTATATTATATTATATTATATTATATTATATTATATTATATTATATTATATTATTATATTATATTATATTATATTATATTATATTATATTATATTATATTATATTATATTATATTATATTATATTATTATATTATTATATTATATTATATTATATTATATTATATTATATTATATTATATTATATTATATTATATTATATTATATTATATTATATTATATTATATTATATTATATTATATTATATTATATTATATTATATTATATTATATTATATTATATTACATTACACTACACTACACTACACTACACTACACTACACTACACTACACTACACTACATTACATTACATTATATTATTATATTTATTATATTGGCCAATCCTGTCATGAACATGGCCTTGGTCTGAACAAATAAGTATTTTGGCAAATGCATTTGTTGAAATACTGCAAATGACTGCAGCTCTTATCAGTCTCATTTTTACTGAGAGCAAAGCTTCAGCAGAGGTCAAAAAGAAGCTAAGTAGCAGTCATTGATAATGCTGAATTAAATCCAAAAGCAACTACAGATATTTGACAATAGTAGTAGGCCATAGGCCCATATCTCTGATGTAAGGAAGTGAAATACTTATTTTAATCTATAACTAAGGCAACCTAATGATATGCTATGCAATCAAAAGTCAAAGGAGGTGCTTATCTATATATAGATGGAAGGCTACCTGAGAAAATTTGCTGTAGGGCTGGAGTTGCAATGCAACATTTTTATCTTGTCCCATCACTAAAGACTGGAAAATAATAATCAGAAAGAAAAAAGAATTTCCTAAAGTGGAAAGCATAGTATATGCTAGTGACGTTTGGAATAGCAACTGCAGTCTTACCATTTAAACAGACTAAAATCCTTCCAATTTCTCTGTAATTGTTCTGCAGCAGGCTACTGTATTTCAAGCTGTCAGGATAAATGTAGATGGTTTTCCATCTCATCAGGGGAGTGGGGAGCTAAGTGTACACCTGGTCAAGCACAATAGGACAACAAAGTAATGTTTTCCTGTTGTATTGTTTGGTTAACACTCTGTCCTATTCTTTTGGTGAAAAAATAAATATGGTTCAGCAAATTTTAAGGTACACTCAGTATGTTTTTTTAACATTAATCAAACCCTATTGACTCCACAGCATCAAATGCATTTCTTAAAAAGCTTAACTGAAAACAAACTTATTTATAAATAAGTCCCACGGGATTTAGCAGAATTTACCTCCAAGCACAAAACAAGCAACAGCAATCTAATAGAAGAATATACTGTAGATCACATTCAGAATTATGTAGATGAGGTGATTATATGTATGCAAAACTGGAACCTTTATTCAAAATATGGCAGACCTAATTTGAATCCGCATCAATTCCTTGAAGAATGGAATTGAAATTACTCTTCCATTCCACTGCACCCTTTCCTGCCCTATCCATTTCCCTTCCACCAGAAGAATACCCATGGGACGTACCATAATCCCAGCTCTGCCCCACAATTCCTAGTAAGTTAAAGTGCCCTGCACATTATTGGTAGCCAAAGTGGAGAATCATAATTGCTGTATATGATACACAAAGTATAATTTCTCACAGGAATTGGTCTTTGGGTAAAGTGTCAATACTTCATAATTCCATACGATGAAGAAAAAACGATTTTGATTTACAAGTTTTATAAAGAATGGCATCAAACAGTCTAATTGAATATAAATTGAATTGATGTCTTCAATGAAAATGAATTTCAATATTTATTTCCACTTCCATATCATACATGTTTAGTTAAAAGACTGTGGAGTAAAATTGAAGAATATGTGTGGCCCAGCAAAGTGCGTAAAGTGCTAAATAATAAGGTAAGATCATGGTGCTGTTAATGAGTGACTGGAGTGAAAAAACTGGACAAATTTGGAATTATAGAACCATTTGGATTGGGAAAATGAAACAATGAAGGAGACAGATTAACCAATTTTTGCAAACATAATCCTTCATTAGTTTTCACCACCTATTTCAAGCAATATACTCTATGCACAGAAGTTAACAGATGGATAATATCAGAATCAAATCCACTACACAATAGGAAGTGGAAATTGGAGAACTACAAAGCATTCACACAGTTCATTTTCAGGTGAAAGTTGTCGAGCAGACCATGCACTACTGATATCAAACACTTGGATTAAACATAGACCATTAAAGAAACTAGGTGTGTCAACAAGAATTGACCTGGATGATATACATATCAGCAGAGTATAAGATCAAGAAGACAGATACAATGTGTATGTTTTTAAAAATTGCAGTTGATAACAAAAAAGAGAGTAAAGTTGGTAAAAAGTTTTCTATTCTTGGGCTTGAGGCTAGATAAAGATGGAAATTCTGCTAGAGAAGTAAAGAAAAGATTAATCATATGGAGAAAGGTAACAAGAAACTTAGATTAAAAAGATGAAGATAAGGATATTTGTATTAAACCTATGTGAACCCAGTCTGTTTCACTTTGATGAAGTGGTTTGGCCCACTGGTTTGGCCCACTGGAGACAATCTAATTCTAATTTATCAAAGACACTACCCAATTCATCTGAACAAAGTGATTCAGTTTACTTCAAACTGATTAAGTTAAAGAAGAAGGGTTCTCTCACAGCAAGCTTATGTCATTCAGAATTACAGGATTATCTCTAAAAAAAAGAATTGGAATATCCCATTTTGGGAGATCTTCTAATTAATCCAGTTATTAGGAAATATAAAATAATTTTCTTATAATGTATAATTTATTGCAATTTTCTTCAGTATATCATAAGTCCTGATATTTATGTACCAGGTTTTGTCTTAGTTTTAATTTCATCCTTTAAAAGTAAAAACAAAAACAAAAAAACAACCACAGAGATGTCTGAAGCATGCACCATATATGGGTAGCTTGAAATAATTTGGCATATACAAGTGATATTCATGCTAACCAGCTTTGTTATCCTTCTGCCTCAGGCAATTCGAAGCATTCATTTACACAATTCATTCTAGAATAAATTCAGCTAATGGGTGCAAGCAGATGCAAACAGAATGGGAAATGGTGGGGGAAGGGAGCTTACCAATTGGACACCTTCTCTGTCTCTGCTGGCTATTCTTACCCAGTAAATCCTGGGTGATGAAGTGACTTGACCCATCATTTCTCTACAGCACTAAGTGGCCAAAAGTCCTAGTCAATAAATTGGAGTGTAGAAAACAAGCAGAAGGGTGCTGTGGCCAAGAATTTATGGTCAGCCAGGACCACAGAGAGGGGAATGTGACCTATCTAGTCTATATTCTCCTAGATCTGCTAGCCAAGGCTCTGGGAACTGTGAAAGGGGCCTTTTGGGTGGTGAATTTCAGAACACACTATGGGATATTCCCCAGCACATACTGGAGGCATCCAGCCTAGTGGATCCTTTAAACAGCACTGCAGAAGGCTTCCTCAAGCTTTTCAAAGTCTCTATGGAAGAAAGTTAAAAGGGGCTCTAAAACAACAAAGCCAAACAAAACATTTTTATTTGTCACAAAATTATCTCAAATAAAGTTCAAATGGGTGTTTTGTTTATGTTTTATCATAGTGAACCATTCCTTTAAAATTTCACATGGTCTTTTGATAACAATGATCAGAATTATTAAAACAAGCATCTTCTCAATGCTAATATGTACTTGAAAAACTGGATACTGACAAAGAGCAAGAGTAACAAGACAAATGCTATAGAGTCAAGTCCTAAGACTGCATAGACTGTAAGAAAAATCAGCCAATTAATCCTGGACCAAATAAAGACCAACAGCAAGTATCAGAAAACAGAAAATTATCTATGATGGGCAGATAATACAAGCAGAAGAAAGATTAGAAAAGATAATCATGTTTGGCTTAATTAGACAACAAATTAAAAGGGCCGATAAATTACAGAACTGTCTTTGGACAAGCAAGAGATTATTTTTCAACCCAGGATTCGATCGGGAGCATTTGTCCATGCAGGCATTAGAAGTCAAATACAACTTGATCACACTTAATTAATTCACATAGGGAAGGACAAAATTAAAAAAGGAGAAAAACAAATTTGAAGGGTAAACAGGAGATGGTCAAAATTACACTTAATCATTGTACAAATTGTAGCTGCAAAAAGGATGATATCACACAGGGAGGGGGAAAACAATTATTTAAAGTGGAGAAAATAAGAAAGACTATAGCCATTCCTGAATATAAAAATGTAGAACAAATTCTCTCCCCAAATTCAAGGGAGACGATTAGATACAGAATTAATATTTATGTTTTACTTATGTTGACTGAAAAGTTACTAAATATGCATCCTGAAATGTCCTAGCATTATCTCATCTCACCAGTGGGATATGTGAGAATTAGTGATGATGAATTCTTTAAGTCAAGATGCAGCCTGGGATTATTGGATCTAGGTTTCCAATTTGTCTGTCTGCATAGGAATAATCATCACTTTTTATTTTCTTTCACCTTTCAATTCTGTTCAAGTCACACTTTTTGAAATTGTGATTTCCTACTAGTAAAAACAAAAGGAGAATACAAATATTATAGTAACAATAAAAAAATATTAAACTATTGCTGTATAATAAAACCAGGAGAACCAGGACCTAGAATTGCTACTAGGTACTAACCATCACTAACACCAAGCATTATGGATGACAGCCAAAGATATGGGGAGCCATATATTTTTAAACTAAACTTTTATTAAACTGTAAAAAATCAGCATAATTCATAATTTAAGACATCCAAATTTAAGTATTTAAATTTAATTCATAAAGCCCATTTGATGATTTTAGAACATATACCACAATAAATTCATTATTGAGGGACACTCATACTTGGCCATTGTATGATTTCAAAATGATGGCAGAATCCAATGCCATTTGGAATGGTTATTTCACAGATTTGACTTTGGAGGGTTCTATCTCTGATTGAGGAACGTGGTGGCTCAGTGGCTAAGATGCTGAGCTTGTTGATCAGAAGGTCAACAGTTCAGCAGTCGAATCCCTAGCACCTCATAATGAAGTGAGCTCCCATACTTGTCCCAGCTTCTGCCAACCTAGCAGTTTGAAAGCACATAAAAAATGCAAATAGAAAAATAAGAACTCCTTTGGTGGAAAGCAGTGATAGGTTTCAATTGATTTTACTACCGGTTTGCTTCTATGTGTGCACAAGCGTGCGTGGTGCTTCTGCATGCACAGAAATGTCCAGACGGGTAGGCATAGCCTCCCACTTCCACTACCGGTTTACCTGATCTGGGGCAAACCAGCAGAAACCCATTTCTGGTGGGAAGGTAATAGCGTTCTGTGTTTCGTCAGCATTTAGTCATGCTGGCCACAAGACCACAGAGATGTCAGATATATTGAGTCCTTCCCAAGGACCTGGGATAGGCAGATGTTGATCTTTGATGGCTTGGTAATAAACAAGGTAATTAGCAACAACAATAATAAATTCATCATAATTCTGATTCAATGGTTCGATCATTCTTACTTCTACTTAAATCTTCTGTTATTCATTTTCCCTTTCTTTTCCTTTCCTATTCCTTGCCTTTATTTTATAACATATTCTTCTCACTCTTAAGTACTTCTATTTATTACTATTTGTTACTTCTAATTCTATTTTGCTATTTAATCATTTTGCAAACATTTGTATATTATTATATGTATATAACATATATTCATGAAAATAATATCTACTTTCTTACATTACAGTATATGTACTACAATATAGGAAAAATGTTGACAGCCTGGAGAGGAATTAAATTGATAAAGGGCCGGGAAAGGAAAAAAAAATAGGAAAAACAGTTAGAAGTATTGAATACATTTAGCTAAAGAAATAAAATCTGAAAGGAGACATGAAATTGTGTTCAAGAATCTGAAGAGATTCTAGAAGATGTGGCAGAATTTTCCAAAACTGTTCCAGAAGATAGAACAAGAAACCGTAATTCAACAGACTACCTTGGAAAGTTGTGGATACTTTGAGGACTGTGCTTAAACTGAGGCTGGATGGCCAATGTTTTAGAATGCTATAATAGTGAATTCTTGCATTAGACTGAGAATTAGATTAGATTATCTATTTGTTGCAGTGATTGTTAAGTAAACATTGCACATTAAGCAAATATGGTTGGTTTTAAATATGGATGGTTTTAAGCACATTGCAGAATCATTAAATGAGTACTGTGGTCGTTACACAAATGCCATGGCTGTTAAATGAAAACATTTTATCCAATGGGTGTTTTCTGACAGAAACTGAAAGCAAATACTGGAATCCAGCAAATAAACACTTAAAAATCATTGTCATGTGATCCTGGGGTGCTGCAAATTTATTCTCATTGCCAAGCATACAAAATGTGTGACTGTGGGGCAGTGGTGGGTTTCAAAATTTTTTAGAACCTCTTCTGTAGGTGTGGCCTGCTTTGTAGGAGTGGCTTGCTGGCCATGTGACCAAATGGGAGTGTCTTGGCATCATGTGACTGGGTGGATGTGGCCAACTTGAAAAATGTGGTGAAACTCACATAACAATGCTCTTGCTTAGCAACCAAAATGTTGGCTCAGAAACTCTGGCATTTGAAGCATGCAAGTCATAAAGCTATCAAGTTTCAAGACCCTTGCACCCCTAACCTTAAAAAAAACCCAGGAGTGTTCAAACTTGACAGCTTTAAGACTTGTGGACTTCAACTCCCAGAATTCCTCCTCCAGTCATATTGGCTCAGGAACTCTGGTATTGAAGTGTGTAAGTCTTAAAGCTGTCAAGTTACAACAGCTAAACCCTAAAGGGTTACACCCCTAACCCTTTACAGAAAAAAACCCAGGGGTGTTCAAATCTGACAGCTTTAAGACTTGTGGATTTCAACTCCCAGAGTTCCTGCTCCAGTCATGTTGGCTCAGGAAGTCTGGCATTGAAGTGTGCAAGTCTTACAGCTGTCAAGTTACAAGACCCTTGCACCCTAACCCTTTAGGGGGAAAAAAACAGGGATGTTCAAACTTGACAACTTTAAGACTTTAAGGTTTAGATAGGACTATTAGAGGTGGGCGGGGCGATTGGTGAGCCAGCCAATCAGTGAGCAGCAGGTGGGGCAAGCGTGGTGTGGATGGGCAGGGGGAAGGAGCTGGAACCAGTTCTAAACAGCATGGTAGATTTGTGGAACCTCTTCTATAGAAGAGGTTAGAACTGGCAGGA
Organism: Thamnophis sirtalis; assembly: GCF_051295495.1. Taxonomy (NCBI): domain Eukaryota; kingdom Metazoa; phylum Chordata; class Lepidosauria; order Squamata; family Natricidae; genus Thamnophis; species Thamnophis sirtalis. The sequence continues at coordinate 56,247,256 of NW_028261387.1, forward strand.
ACCCACCCCTGCTCTGGGGCCATTGGAACCCCCATTGGTACCAGGTAATAGGGGCCTTTGGAGATTCCATAATAATTTCAAATAGGCATTAAGCAGCTGTTAATAAGCAAGGACTATTTGTATTAAACAGTGATATCTATCATCCAAATCATCTGACCCTACCTTCAATCCTGCAAGGCAGAGTTCAATCATTTTATTGTATCTGGAATGAGTTGGGATGATTTACTGTTAGACATCCACAAAGCTGTTAGAGCCCTTATCTGTTCTGTGTGATCCAGCCTTGAAATAGGCTTGTAGAACCTGAATTGAAATGATGATTGATTACATCATCAGTAAGGCATTTGACAAGTAGACCACAGCCTACTTCTAAGTAGAAAAATACAGATTAGACTGCATCACCACCAGATGGATTCATAACTAGTTGACAAACAGCACTCAATGTGTAATTCTTAATTGAACTGCATCTATATGGAGGGAAGTACACACTGTGGTACCCAAAGAATCTCTTTTAGGCCCAGTACTCTCCAGTATCTTCAGCAATGATGAAGACAAGGGGATATAAGGGGAACTCATCAAATTTACTGATGATACCAAACTTCAACTCCAACACTTCAGAAGATAGGCTCAAGATACTGAAGGATCTTGACAGACTTGAATGCTGGGCCATATCTAACAAAATGAAATTGAATAGTGAGAAAAGTAATATTCTACCTTTAGGAAAGAAAAACCAAATGCTCATCAAATGTATAGAATAGGTGGTTCAATAATAGTAGCTGTATGAGGTATCTTGGAGTTCTAGAATAACTAAATATGAGCCAGCAGTGTTCTCCAGCTGCCAAAAAAGCCAACACAGTCTTAGGCTATATTAATAAAGGGGTAGAATCAATATCATGTGATAAAGATTACTTTGTAATTTTATAAAGCCTTGATAAGACCACACTTGGAATATTTTGGTCACCATGGTATAAAAAAGATTTTTATAAAAGGGTTTGATGCCATGATCATTGCTGTTGTTGTTGTTAGTTGCAAAGTCATGTCTGATCTATCATGACCCATGGACAACGTTCCTCCAGGCCTTCCTATCCTCTACAATCCTCTGGAATCCATTTAAGCTCACAACTACTCTTCGGTGACTCCATCCAGCCACCTCATTCTCTGTTGTCCTCTTCTGTCCCAGCATTAAGCTCTTCTCCAGTGAGTCCTTCCTTCTCATCAGGTGGCCAAAGTATTTAAGTTTTATCTTCAGGATCTGGCCTTCTAAAGAGCAGTCAGGATTGATATCTTCTAGGGCTGACCAGTTACATTGCAACTGGGAAAACCATAGCCTCGACTATGGTTTTCCCAGGATAGGAGCCATTATCACAAATCACTTTTTTCATTGCTGTTGTAAGCTTGAACAGCTTTGAAGTTAACTGTAGTAAGTGGAGGGCTACTTGTACTGTTTCCCCCCCTCTCTTTGTAGGACTTGTTTGTTTGGAAAGTTATAGAAACTGTTATAATATTTAAAATTCTAGCCATGAACGTTTTGGACAGACACTCTCTGGCACTCATCATTTCAGTGAATTTAATGGAAAAACAGTTATAGGGCAGATCCCATTATTGCTCTGACTCCTAACTTATTTAATGTATAACAGCATTTTGTGTCACTATAGAGATTAACTTTTAAGAAAGGAAGCTCTAACATTCTAGGAAGTGCATTAACTGGATTAGGAAAGCCACTTAAATGCTTTTCTAAACCATGCTACAATTGAAACAAGAAAATAAGATAAGTGAAAAAATAATGAAAAAGTCAGAGAATTTACAGGCAAGTGAGCTGAAGAGATATGGTCAATGCGCCAAATAATGTGTCAACGTGTTTCAGACAAGGAGATATTTCTTCCACTGATTCTATTTATGATTATCATGATCAAATTTTTGCAAGGTGCCAAATATATATTTAAACATACACACACTCACAAACTGCTGTGACTTTGAACATAACAAATGCTTATTACTGTGTTTCAGAAGAGATGTACCCTGCATTTAGCTAATGCTTTTTGTGTCCAAGATAATCCTTGGTCTGGCATAACTGCCAGAACTATTTTTCTTTAGGGACATTGTTCTGAGGATCAAACTATACAAGTGACATTCTTCATTCTTTGAATAATGGTTTTCTCTTGAACATGATTTTTTTTTCTTTGACAAACAGTCATGGGTGCAGGGGAGGGGAGAATGGGAGGGAACACTAGATTAGGGAATGGATGTCTGTAGAAAAGTTGTAACTGCCTTTTTTAGTGGGCAAAAATTGGAGGAAATCAGACCTGATTTCTGAAAATAACAGATGTGAAGAGAAGTAGAGTAGCCACCAGGACCATGGCAGGAGACAGAGATTAAAGCATTTTTCTCTGTCCCTGCTCTTTATCATGGGACTGTTTTAGGCCATTCCTTTGCCCTGATTTTGGAGAAAAATAACATTACTTCTTGTTTTTCACTGATGAAAAAATCCATAGCAAGATTGTTATTCACAATTTTAAAACTTTGAATAAAGGAATAAATAAAGGACCTGAGGAAGTTGACTAAGTCCTTAGGACTGTGATCTCAGCTACCTGATCTTTAGTTCCATGGCCTTCCTGGCTTATTAAAGCATCCCCAGGGAGTTTGGGTGAATGGAATCCATGATCTCTGGCAAGGACAAGATGAGACTTGGACATTCTTCCTCTATTTGACACCCCTGCAGATTTTGGTACCATCAACAATGATATCCTTCTTGATTGGCTCAGAGGATTGTCAATAGGATGGCACAGTGCTGTTTCACATCTTTTGTTAAGGAGTCAATTTCACATGATAGTGATTGGAAGGAGAGATTCTGCCCTTGAACCCTATGATATGGGATGCCACGGGGTTTGGTGCTATATCAATTTCAATTTAACATCTACATAAGGGCACTGGGTGAGTTAATATGTCCCTGTGGGATGAGGTATTATCAGTATGATGATGATAGTCAATTATACATCTCCACCTCTGGCAAATTAGCCAAATGCTTGGAGATCTTATCCTGGAACTAGTACTATATTGTTGGCATTGTTTTCTGCCTTATTGTTTCTCTGGTGCTGATCCCTGCTTATCTGGATGTTGGCTACTCTAGGGGATGTGTTCTATGCTTTTTGTTTCCTTCCTCATTTTTTATTGTCCCTTTTGAATGGTGTGTCAAGTTCCAATGTAGTTTATATCTATGTGTCAATTAATGGCTGATTTATCTGAATGCCAGGTTTCCAGGAATTCTCTGGATTTCTGGATTTGGACCAGGATTAAAAATACTATAATCAAGGAACCACCAAGGAGGAAATTACACCTTCACCAAAATGGACAGAGCAACTTATAACACAAAAAGCCCCTCACTCACTTGCACTGTTCCCAGTTGGTTCATTACTGTAAATATCTGCAAGCATACAACCTTAACTTATTTAGTTTGGTTAATGATTGTATTGAATAGTATTTTAGCTTATGGTAATCTTCACTGTGAAAATTACACCAGGATAGGTCATGAGGCACAGATCAGGGAGGAGGAGTTACAGTTGTCTGTACATCTTGTCCATTCAATTTTCAATCTTTTTATGCATTCTGTTAGCAAGTTGGGCCAGACTGAGGTTCAGCCAGTTTAATGCCCACCTTGATGCCAATAACATGAGTTGTCAGGGATAGTCTCAAAATTATTTTGAGGAGTCTTAAAATATTAATTCCAAGACACTTAAACATTCATGCTGGGACTTTCTTGATTGGGACTGATCAGGATATTATGGTTGCATTACTGATTCATATGATTGATCACATTTAGATTTGGGTTTTTTTTCTGAAAAAGCAAATAAATGGAATTTGGGGAATTTTATTTATTCCCTCATCCTAAACAGACCATGTATTTGAGGGACTTATCAGCTACGATGGGTAGCACTTTTAGAATTGGATGCTATGTAGAATATAGAAATGGCTCAGGCAAAGTGATGCAATCAATCCTGACCATCTTTTTTCATTGTGCAGCTTCCTGATTTACATCTCAGATGAGAACAGGGAAGCAAGTCAGATATTTCCAAAAATAGAAATAAAGGAAAACTTAAATTTTACCAGACAATGTGCAACCTCATTATTGTATGCATTTGTGACAATGATGGAGGCAGAAAAACATTATGCCACCTGAATGCTAACTAGCAGAAGGTTTCTAAGTGGTTTGGGACCTTTTGGAATGTGGTCCAAGTACAATCTGATCAACAAATCACAGTGAACTACTAAACTTCTATATGATTCCATGTTGGCCAGATACTTTGAAAGCAAGTGTGAATAAGTTTGTCATGATTTCAAATCTGCAGTTTAGCAGTTCTGTCTATAGAATTGCCAAGGGCCCTGTCTAAAATATATTAAATCCAATCAATTTTTAATATTAAGATATTTTTAAAAATCATGAATGTCTTTCCTAGGTCAGAGACTTATATCTGTTGCTTGAAATATTAGTTAATTAAGGAGGAAATGAAAATAATTTGGAATAAGAAGGCAATGTTGCGAATTTGTATTTACATGCATTACAAAGCCTGTGGGTTTGAAGGCTTCAACACATTTCTTTTAAATCACAAATTGAACATCTATTAAATCATATATGTTAATAATTTCAGATTTGGTATTGAAATTGAACAGAGAGAAACTGGACAGTCTTGGAAGCTTGATTCAGAGCTTTGGAAACAGAGAAATCTATAGTTTGGGAAACCTCCTGATCTGATCTAGAGTCCAAGCCTACCTGAAGTAGGCTCCAGATTGAGAGTTAGATTAAAAATAATATATTTTGTTTGTATACTCTATCATGAAAAAAACATAAATCACTGTAACATTTGTAGGAAAGAACTCTTTGAAGGTTGAAGGATGCTAAAGAAATCAGTCCTGGGATTTTCAAAGTACTTTCCCCTCCTAAAATATGGTGTATCTTGAAGAAGAAAAACGTTTTTCCATAATTTGTTGTTCGGGAGCCAGGATATTTGTGTGACTATAGGCCTACAGAAAGATTTGAACCAAATTAAACTGGTAAAGAACAGGATAAAAAGAATATTAATAAAAAATAATGGTGTCTTTCTTTGAATGAATGGATGGCGAATTGATTCACCAGTCTTTACATTAAATAAATTGGTTTATTGTCCATGTCATCTCAATAATGAAACTTAGGAAAAACTGTTACATAGCAACTGAGAATGAGAGGCTAAGAATTGGCAAGAGCTCATGTCACAAAACAATGGCATCTGTCGTGTGTGTGTGTGTGTGTGTGTGTGTGTGTGTGTGTGTGTGTGTGTGTGTGTCAACATTAGCAAGATGATGGTCTGTCATAATTCAGGCCCTACACTTTTTGAATGTGTGTGCAAACTCAGGCTGTTTTCAAAAAGGGGAGATGATTGCATCATGATGTACCATCTGCTATCTTGCAAATGTTGTCACCCTCCTACAGATGCAACTGTTTGGAACAAATTGTAATATTGAGTATCTGTTGATTTCTTCATCCACTCCTGGTCTATAACTTTCCCCAAAGGTTGTAAATTGGGCGACTAGAACATTGGATTAGAGTGGGGGATGAAGAATGGGCTCATCTTGGAGATCAGCACTGGAACTGTTTCTCAGAAAAAAAGAAAGAAAATCATATACTCAAGACTGTTGTATATTAAATCATTACTGGGGAAGTAGTGAAAACTGAGTTACAATTTGAGGATTAACCTTTCTTTTTTTTCTTTGAAGGCATGATTACTTAATAATGATAGGTTCAGAAATAGACTTCAAAAATACAAATGTGTGTTTTATGTGTGTATGTTGAGTCCTTTTAAAAATGACCCATTACTCTGCATCCATGCCCCTCTATGAATTTATAAAATGAACTGAAAAATACCATAAAATGGTTCAGTTTTCTTTCTACAAGTTCAAATGCCATTTTTCAAATGCCATTGTTCTGTTTGTTATTTTTGTCCTGTGCTATCTGGCTAGATTATTTTTGTTTGCGTGCAATCACTGGGCTATTCTAACAGATGGAGAAGATCATCCACAAATAAGCCCACATGTATATGCATTAATTATGTTAAAGGTTTGATTCCCAGATGAACCTATTAAAGCAACCATCTGAGCTGAGTTTTATTAGTCCATAACAAAGGGGATTTACTTCTAGTAGTACTATTTTGGAATAGATTAGTGCTGAACAAAAAAACAAAGAAAAAAAATTTCATAGTTGGCAATAGGGGAAATCAAACAAATTACATTAACATTAGTGCAGTAGATCTTTTTGGTCTTTCTGATTTCTTCATACCACTGATTCACTTCCAATTCCTTGAACAAAGTGATCCATAACAACCGTATTCTTATTGGTCTTTATTCATGAGAAATCAATGAAATGAAAAGTGTGCCATAGATACCTGTTCCCTGTGGCAACCTCAAAAATATAGCCAATGTTTATATCCAACATCCAAGACTAGACCTACTGTATAGAGCAGTGATGGTGAACCTTTTAAACACTGAGTGCCAAAATTGCGTCTGTGCATGCCCAAACTGAAAGGTGCATGCACACAAACATGTGTATGCATGAACATTTATGCATGTGTGGACATGCACGAATGTGTGCATGCATGGAAATGCATGAACACATGAGTTCACTGACATGCATGAGCATGTGTGCATGTGGAGATGCACACACACATGCACGGACATACGTACAAGCGCAGGAGAGACCGAAATACCAGCTGGGTGGCACGTGGCGGGGCATCCCAATACCAGCAGCATGGCAAGAGGTAAGATCTTTTTCTTTCGTGAGCTTCTGTTTCGTCATTCAGAGTTTGAAACAGAAGCTCACAAAAGAAATGCCACGGAGATCTGACCTGGGGTGATGGCATGCACACCAGCAGAGAGGGCTCTGCGTGCCACTTCTGGCACACGTGCCATAGGTTCGCCATCAAGGGTATAGAGGATATGTTTTTAGGCAGAACAGAACAGTTCAGTGCAAAGCAGTTAGGTTTTATTGAAACAATTTCCACCACATGTAAGATTTGCCTCAAAAAGCTATAATAAGATTTCCTTTGTCGACATATAGGGCATTACTCTCGCATGGAGAACAGGGAGAATATCTCATTTGCTTCATTTTGGAACTTTATCTTGTATTTCAACAATGTTTCTGTTCTCCCAAATGCTTAAATCTCTTCCAGCACTTCAAGAGAAATACTGTATGTTTGTGAACTGTAATTGTAAGGTTTTGGAATGATGCAAAGGAAAAGTTAAACAAGTGTTGCTGTCCCTTGGGAAACAGAAGACAAGTTGTTTTGCAAATCTACGTTGAAGAAATTTTCCACATAAATCTACATTAAAATGAAGGCCCTTTAAAGTGCTGCAGTCTTGCAGCAGCAGTTTTTCTGCAGCTTTGTGTCTTCTGCCATATACCTCCACAGCATCTGTTTCCAGTAATCAATATTCAGCAGATCATTTTTACTTATGAGTTGCTTTTTGAGATTTTTTTTTCATAATATGAAAATGGATCATGGGTATCGTGCATCTCAACATTCTTTTTAAGCAAAAAAAAATAAAATAAAATGAGATTAAATTGATTAGCAGAAATATTTCAAAGACTTCTTGACAAGTACAAATAACACAAAAAATAGGTTATTGTAAGAAGAAAAATGAATTTAGACTTAACAAGTAGATGTCATGTTTAATGGCTTTGTGATCATGAAACAAGGGGGGAAAGGAACAAAAAGGGAGATGCCAGTTCAGAGGGATTTTATCTAATTTTATTTTAATTAGATCCTTCTTCGAACTGAGTTTCTAATTTTTCAATTAGCAATTAGCAGCTGCAACTCATTCAGAGCATCGTAAGGTGCCAAAGACACTAATTACACTACAGGAGTAGGAGTTGAAGAACAAGAAATAAAATTATCCATGAATGCTATTAGAGAAAAGGAATGATTGCATTCTGTAATAATATGCTGATGTGCATCTAATTAGATTGAAAGATTGGGGAACATCAGATGAGATTTAAAATGGATTACATCCTGGAGGTCATGATTTTATCATAAATATTGTCTTTTGAAGGTATGACTCCAAAATATGAAAACATTTTGTAACTGATAGTTGAATGTCAAATTATCCTTTAAATGGACAAGATATTACTGCAATGCAATTTCATAAGAATGGACTTGAATTTCAGATATCTGGACAAGTTTCTAACCTATAACTTGGCTTTTTATTGCCACACATATTTTTATAGACTTAGGAGACAAATACTTTGCATATGCAAGTACATTAGCTATGCAGGTTAATAATGCATGAATGTAATGAGTAAATAAATCCAAATAATGCTATGAATTTTAAAACTGAAATCCAAAGAAAGTAATTTATACTAGCACAATATACCCTGCTACAACCATTTCTATCCATAGTGGGAGTTGTTCAGGATTGAGATGATTGATGACTCAGGTATATAGGTATAGTGTGGTGTTACTTGGCTTAGTGGCAAGTTGCATGTAAAGAATCTTAGAATATAAGAAAAAAATATGTTGCTACAAAAAAGAAAAATAATTTTAGGATATATCAATAGACAAGACTAAGAGATAGGATAGTGCTCTTCAGATAATTGAAGAAGCAATACACTGAAAAGGGTCACTAACTGTTCCAGAGTACAGATTAGATAAGAACATAGATTTTGTTTTTAAATTATTGGAAGGAGATTCAGGTTGAATTACAGAAAGGGCCTCTTAGCCATAGGAGCAATTTGACAATTGATCCAGTTACAGCTCTCTTTTGCTTAATCCTCAGTAGAATTTACATTAATTTTTATCCCTGCAAGGAATAGGGAGTTGGGATCAATTATACATCCTTCTAATGTTAAGACGCTATTGGCATTAGTGCAACACACAGTTAAATATTTATTTCACAAACTTTTTGTATTGGTTCCCAAACTTGGATATCCAATCAATGGTATCTTATTTGTTGTAGAATTAGTTGTCTAGAATAATGTATTGAAGATGGGTGGCCATTTAAATTGAAGAAACAAATGCATTGAAGTTAAATCAGCATTTGGTTATTATAAAGTCAGAAGATTTTAGGAACTAAAGTAATATGTAGGAAATGACAAATCACTGAAGGAAAATCAGTCATAGTTCTCATCAAGCTTTGTAGCACAGTGGCCAGCAGAGTAGAACAGATCAGTTTAAAATCTATACCAAAAAAAGGAGATGTAACATAATGTGGAAATTATATTACAGTATTGTTTATTTCACATGTTAGCGAAATAATGCTTAAGATCATTTAGGTCCTAAGAAATCTGAGGAATGTATATTGAGGGAAGAAGATGAGCAGTTTTAAAATTGGATGGAGAAACATCAATAACCTGTGCTATGCTGATAACATTACTCTGATAGCCAAAATTGCAAATAAACTGTACACACAAATAATGAAAAGTCAAGGGCCATAGTGGAAAAAAAATGGGACTCAGCTATTAAAAAAATAATACTGACTAAAGATAATAGGTACAGCAACTGAACTGACTGAAGATTTTGAAGTGGTAGATGTTGTTTTTACCATGTCAATAGTAAAGGAACCAGCAGTAAATATACATTATATGCCACACTTCCACTTGGTATACTAGCCATGAAGGCCTTGGAAAAGGTGCTCAAATGCCAGGATGTGCCAATACAAAGATTGGGATCATGCATGCAATGATTTTTCCTGTGATCATCCCTGGACAGGAAGTTGGCCTTTCAGAGCAGAATAGAAAGACTATTAATGCTTTTGAAATTTGGGATTAGAGAAAACCCCTGTGTAGCCAAGGTGGAGAACCGATCATCCTGGTGAAAATTTGTGTTGTCTAAGAGTAACAGTGACTTCATGGCAGGTAATCGATCATTAAAAGAGCTAAGCACTTATTAGGGAACAACATGAAAAAGTGTGTATTAACATATTAATCAAAATTATATAAATATGAATTATATTCATATATTTCAGAGATTTCAAGTGGATTAAAGAACTTCTTTCAATAACAATTTTGCTTGGATTTATAGGTTATAGGTTTATCGGTTTATTTCATTTATATGCCGCCCTATTCCTGGAGGGACTCAGGGCGGCTAACAAACCCAGAGGAAGGGGGTAATACAGACAAGGCAAAATAAAAAGGATACAGAGAAAATTTAAAAACAATCAACAGTCACACAATTCGAGCGGGGAAGGGAACTCATCAACCCCAGGCCTGCCGGAACAGCCAGGTTTTAATGGCTTTACGGAAAGCCTGGAGGGAGGTGAGGGTCCGGATCTCCGCGGGGAGTTCATTCCAAAGGGCCAGAGCAGCCACAGAGAAGGCCCTCCTCCGGGTGGTCGCCAATCGACATTGGCCGGTAGATGGAATCCGGAGGAGGCCTAATCTGTGGGATCTGATGGTCTTTGGGAGGTAATTGGCAGCAGGTGGTCTCTCAAGTACCCAGGTCCAATACCATGAAGGGCTTTATAAGTGACGACTAGCACCTTGAAGCGTATCCGGAGACCAATAGGCAGCCAGTGCAGCTCGCAGAGGATAGGTGTAACGTGGGTGTACCGAAGTGCACCCACAATCGCTCGCGCGGCTGCATTCTGGACAAGCTGAAGTCTCTGAATGCTCTTCAAGGGCTGCCCCATGTAGAGCGCATTTAATTGATTCACTAACCCATCTGTTAAGTACATTTGCTGAATATCTAGAATGATCAGATACTAAGGTAAACACATGCATGCTAGTTGTTTCTGGCTCTAGGGGTGGTGCTCATCTTCCTTTCTAACCCAAAGAGCCAGCACTGTCTGAAGATGTCTGCATGGTCATATGGCAGGCATAACTCATTGCTGAAGGTGCACAGAGCACTGTTACCTTCCCACCAAAGTGGTTCCCTATTTTTCTATTGCTTTCGAACTGCTAGGTTGGCAAGTAATGGGAGTTCACTCTGTTATGCAGCGCTAGGTATTTGAACTGCTAAACTTCCCAATTTTCTGATTAACAAACTCAGCATCTTAGCCACTGAGCCAACTCGTTCCTATGATCAGATTCTACTGCAGCCTATTGTAATATAGGCCAGTTCTATCCTTTTTGTGCTTAAAGAAATAGAAGATGACTATTTTGCTTCAATGAATCTTCAATTTCTACTGATTTTTATTTCTATTTTACAATTTGTATAGCTGATTGTATTTACACTTGCTTTAATTCTAAATTATGTTCTATCACTTTAAGGATCACTTTAAATTAAAGTGGCCGCATATTTTGAACACCTTGAATTTGTAATATGGATATCCTCAGTGACAGAGATAAAAGGACAAGTGACATAGCAATAGCAATAGCAGTTAGACTTATATACTGCTTCATAGGGCTTTCAGCCCTCTCTAAGCGGTTTACAGCATCAGCATATTGCCCCCACAGTCTGGGTCCTCATTTCACCCACCTCGGAAGGATGGAAGGCTGAGTCAACCTTGAGCCAGTGAGATTTGAACCGCTGAACTGCAGATAACAGTCAGCTGAAGTGGCCTGCAGTACTGCACCCTAACCACTGCGCCACCTTGGACATTATGCACTTCTGGATGTAATTGTGATTTCTACTGGACATCTATACTTAAAGACTAATCTTTCCCCCTTCATATTCCACATTAGCTTTCATAGCTTCCTGTTTCCAGATTCAAGAAATTCACACCTAGATCTTATAAAGCACTCTACCAACCAAACCAAGATTTGTTCCACAAGGTCTAGATGAAACCTAGCTTCTAAGATTCATTATCATTATTGTAATGAACCACCAGCAGCAATAAATTCAGGTCAATTAAATTCAACCATGTCAGATATACACAAACCAAAGTCAATTGGGGAGCCATCCAAAAGGTCAGAACTAGCAAGCACTAAACAGCAGTCTAGATGTAATGTCAGCATGCTTACAAGTCTTCTTCTATCAAAATATCCAGACTAGAAGGGGCACAGAAACTAAAGTAGCCTTATCTATTCCCAACAATTTATCTTTTCAATGTTTTTTTTAATCTCTGGCACAGCACCGGAAGGAAGAACCAACAGGCATAAAGCAATAAAGCCCTAACTAGCAAAGCCAATGAATGATAGGATTACAATCCAGCATGTGCCAAGTATTAAGAATATGTATGCTACAATCTAACATTCTCTTTTAAGCAACACATTCAGAAATATATTAATAATTTAATAGATTACCCAGAAAGAACTGGGAAATAACAATCTGGATTGCTCTGGATCAGAAACTAAATAAATACTATATTGATAACAATATAATAGAGTGGGAAGAGATCTTTGCGGTCATCTAGTCCAATTCTCTACACAGGGAGGAAACCCTATACCAGTGATGGCGAACCGTTTTTGCACTGAGTGCCGAAAAGGGAGCACATGCATGTGCTTATTGGGGCCACAACCCAGAAGAGGAGGTGCCCAGGGGGCATGCGCATGTGGAAAATGAACTTCTGGTTTCTGGCACACACATGCATGCCAGCCAGCTAGTCTTCCAGTTTTTGGCATGCATGTGCATGAGAGAATCAGCTGACCAGCATGCATGCTCATGCCAGAAAATGGAAGACCAGTTCTGCCACACGGACGAAGGCTAGCTGATTGTCACACATGCATGCATGCTAGGAACCCAGAAGAGGAACGGGCGAGGCCACATATGCCAGGTAACATGGCTCCGTGTGCCACTTTGGGTATGCATGCCATAGGTTCACCATTACAGCCCTATACCATTCTGGACAATCTCTTCTTAAAAACCTCAAGTGATGGAGCATTGTTCTCACTATCAATTTCACTTCTAAGTCAATCCCACATCTGGAAAATAGGCAGTGAGCAAAGAAAGCCAGCTGCTTTTGAAAGCTCATGGAACCCAATTGTCTTTTTGTTTTCTTTTTGTTCCCCAGAAAGTGCTTTGCCAAAAACTATAAGCATTGCAAAGAATGGGGCTAGGGATAGTGTTTCAGTGACATATCTATGAAAAGCTCAGTCCATTTATTCGAATGTTAAAGCCTGCTGACTTTTCTTTGTGAATCAATAACCCCCTTTTTTTCAGCATAGCAAGCAATCTTTCCCAGTTCTGCATATGCCATATATCTTTGATAATCACTCTGAGAGACCCCAGTTAGTAAATTACTACATCCAAATATATAGTTCTTAGTGAAATGCATGAGCTCCTATTCATCCCTTGCCCCTATTTGTCTTTATATATCTCACAGCATTTGCCAGTAATTATATCCCTCTTTATAATCTGCACTCCCCAGTTAAGGCAGGTAATTGATAGCTCCTGGAAAAAAAATCATTAATCCCCAAGTGGGTCCCACATGTTTTCCCATACTGAGCTATTATATTGTGTGCATAGAATGTATGTATGTCTCTTTGTGTGCATAGTTAGTTTTTTCTCCTTCGTAATTTGAGTGTTCAAATTATTGTACATCTCATGGTTCACAAGAGAATTACCTGCAGAATGAAGGACATAAATTTAAATGGAATCGATCCACTCCAATCTGTTGTTACTAGAGGACATATAATTCCTACTGTAGAGATGGCTGTTACCTAAAAGTGGCCCATTGTAATCAAAATTTAGATTTCTATTGTCTTTGCTAAATTTTGATAATGGGTTTTCGCTGTTAGAAAATTAAAGGGAATCATGGAATCATGTAAATTAGATTCACTGGTGGGTTGCCAATTTTTTTACTATAGGTTCGGGTGTGCTCCCACGCATGCTTAAGTGTGCATGCAATGCTTCTGCACTTGCGCAGAAGCATCTGTGCATGTGTAGAAGGGTCCAGGCAGGTGGGTGAGCCTCCCACCCCCACTACTACTGGTTTGCCCGATCCAGCCTGAGCCAGGAGCAATCCACCTCTGGTCAGATTCTGTCTTTTTTTTAAAAAAAAAAAAGTTGCTTTATTATTGTCATAACCATACAGTTAACACCAAACAGGGGATGTCATCAATAGATTATCATAATGATGGAATAACAACCAAGTGGAGAAACAGAGGACTAAAATTTTAAAAAGTTAAGAATAGAACTAATGATCTATTAATAATATTTGAGGAAGGGGAGGAATGAGAATAAAAAACTTACATTAAAAAATCAATCAAGGAGTTGAATGAAGAGAATATTTTGTAATAAAAAATTAAACAGTATTAAATATAAAAATGAGAATATTTTTAAAAAATAGGGATAAAAAATACAGTTTTACAGAAGGAATTACAGTTTAATCAATCCTTATGGGACACTGAAGGCCTCTTCATGGACTGCTGCCTCACAACTCTTGCAATATCAGGTGAAAAGGGAAGCAAAGATCATCAGGACACTGAGATTTGTTCCAGTGGCATAAGGGATACTTAAAACAACTGAGCTTTGAGCTATTGCAATATTGTTAACTCAAAGCTTTGGAAAGGAATTTTAAACTGGGGCGGAGTGTTCCAAAATCACCCTTAGAAGCCATCAAAGTTTCCCTTCGTGTAGTCTCCCTTGAATTGAGTCTTGAATTGGTGCAGATCAAAACAGAAGGAAAATCAGGTTCATAGTTAAGCCAAAGCCAACTTCAGTACATTTAAGGTCCATCCTACAACATTCTATGCAGAGCATTACTGACAGGCAAAAAGATTGGAAAAAGCAATTTAAAAAACAAAATACACAATTTTAAAAAGCCAGTTAGATTAAACAAATAGAATATATATCTTTCTGTTCTTATCTTGAGGAACTGGAGAGCTCAACAATATTCTTAAATCAGAGGTTAACATCTATTTTAAACATTCCTTACCAGTATCACCTGCATTTGCATTTCCATATGATTTATTTCAATAATCGTCAATCTTGCATAGAGTGGCCCTGTTGGCTAAGGGTGGGAGATATTCCTTTGTAAGAAAATGGACAGTTATACTCTCATTGGCTCAAGCAGAAATAGCTAATCTAAAATGATTAGCACAAGGAACTTGCCCAGCCTAAGCCCAAGGTTACATTGGCCTAACTCTATTATTATTATTATTATTATTGATCATTACATCATCATTATGATCATCATCATCATCATCATCATCATCATCTACTTTATTCATTAAATATGAAATTCAGTCAACTGAACATTCAAAAATGCATTACAAATACCATTGCCTGGTGCTAATGGTTGATACAGGTTTCCAAAGTGGAACCACTAATTCTGGTGTTGTTATTGAAGGAAGCTGCAACTTGTTGATGTATCTTATAAAATTCTTGGACATAGTACTAA